>NC_051216.1:5957273-5999773 GCF_015220715.1 Pygocentrus nattereri | reverse complement strand
AATGGAGGTCCACCATAAATTCAGTGCCACCTTGAATTCAGGGCTACCTTAAATGAACTTCCAGTTTAAATTCTGTGCCAGCTTAATTTTAGTGCTACCTTACATGGAGGTTCACCTTCATATCATCATACTGCCCACCCCTGGTCAGATCGCTTCTTTTGATAAAATTATGTGAAATTCAATAAAAATCTAATTATATTCTTGCTACAGTCTCATAATGAGAAATATATATATAGCCTACATTTCAGATGCTTTCACTTGCCAAGACATATTTTGCAGCAAGAGACTGGGAGAGTTTGCACAGAGAGAAAAAGACTGAGCGAGAGAAGCAGAGAGAGTTTCTCTTCCTGCACGTCCTCTTCATCCAATAAGTGCAGTCGCTGATGGAGCTATGCAGCGTGTGTTTGTGTTTTTAAGGGAAGACTGTTAAAAGCCTAGAACACAAAACTGCGTCTCCTCATTTCATCAGGGCAATTGACTGACTGACTGACGTTCCTTTGATTTTTAGGCTCCTCTTGTCTTATTCTCACCTGAATACCACTTCAACGCATGCCGGGAAGCTCACGCCGGTTTGCAGAGGTCCCGAGAGAGCCGCCCAAACTCTCACTCACAGTCCTGGAGGACGGAGGGAAGAAGCGCCAGGTGAACGAACACCTAAGTAACACGACAGAGCGAGAGACAGAGCTGATATTGGGCCTGTCGTTTGTAGGACGTCCTGATCTGACGTTTTGATGGCTCGAGTATCGGCTGTGTTCAGAACAGCGCTGAAGGCATATGTACAGACGTATGCAGAAGTTTGGGCACGCCTGGTCAAATGACATTTCGCTGTGAAACCAAGTGAAAATACATTAAAGGAGAAGTCCAGCAAATTTTCAGAATGTCTGTGTAATTTACTGTTTGAGATGACAAAGTCATTCAGAGTGATTTCACGTGAAATGGTTCACTGTAGAGAGACTTGCTGACTATGGTGTCTTTACACTGGTGGTGATGGGAACCATGTCGCCATGACTACAACACAAATATGGACCTTTTATTTACCCTCCAGAACCAGCAGAGAACCTACACGAGTCTCCTGCATCTTCTTTGGGGAGGATTTTGCCTTAGAACACCCTTCATGACTCCCTCCACCATGAAGGGAACACAATAAATGGATTAAAATACAATTTAGACCAAAACTTTGTCACAGAACAATTTACAGTCATTTCATGTAGTGAATTTCTGTGAGGGAGCTTTCAGAGGTGGACGTCTGGTTCCTATCACCACCACTGTGAACAGTTCTGACCCTGTCAGTTTCTCTAGAACAGAGCGTTTCACACCAAACCGCTCTGAACGACTCGGTTTACATCTTAACCGTTTAATTTTCTGAAACATTGAGTTTCTGAAACATTGGTGGAGTTCCCCTTGAACACATCCAGGGGTGCCCAGTCCTGGTCCTGGAGATCTACCCCCCCTGTAGAGTTTAGCTCTGACCACACCTGCTCCAGGTAATGAAGACCTTCAGAGCATCTCCATATTAGAGCCAGGTGTGCTGGATCTGAGCTCTATAGGGTGGTAGATCTCCAGGACCAGGACTGGACACCCTTAGGCCACAAGGAACACATTTCTGCACATTTAATGCACAATTACTGTTTAGTCGCTGAGTTTAACATATTGGGAGAAATAAATGTGGCCTGTGCAAAATTAATGGCACCCTTTATACTTTAAATGTCATATATTTTTTATGTAAAACTCAGAAAATAAACAGAAATTGTGTTAAAATACTGCATTTAGGTTCTCTGTAGAGGATGTGTTCACTTTTCCAGGAGTGTTAATACTTTTGCATACTGCTGTATACATAGTAAGTGACCCTTATTAGTCCCACAACGGGGAAATTTCGCCCATACATACTAATGTACACACACACACACCAGGAGGCAGTGAGCACACTTGCCCAGAGCGGTGGGCAGCCCTATCCGAAGCGCCCAGGGAGCAGTTGGGGGTTTGGTGTCTTGCTCAAGGGCACCTCAGTCATGTGCTGTCAGCTCAGTGGATCGAACCAGCGAACTTCCGGTCACAAAGCTGGTTCCCTGACCTCCAGCCCACGACTGCCCCACAAAAAAACAGTCCTGTGCAAAATTGTTAGGCATGTAAAAAAATATATTTATCTGGGCGCTGAACACATTTGTTTGAAGGAAAAAACCACTATCAGCGTACAAACGAACAGTCCATTGTGATCTGATGTGTGGGTGAGCTATCTTACTCCTCTCTCCTCAAGGACGTCCAGTATTTACAGTTAATGTCCAACATAGTTTATCTGATCAGCCCTTCATTACATTAAATCAACTGAACAAATCCATGTAATTTTGAGAAAAAACTCTAGCTTACCTGTTCCTAATTGTACTAAAAACAGCACATACATCTTACTTTTCACCGTATTTTTGCTTACTTGCATTTATTCTAATGTTATTTAGTGTTTTACTGGCAAAAACACACTTACTGCCCAGATAAATTTAAAGACAACTTGAAGTGCCTAAGACTTTTGCAGAGCAAATTCCTCTGTTTACATATCAGACAAATCAAAAAAGATTTTACTGCAGTGTTTAAAAGTCACTGGTAGTCAAAATCATGGGTCAAAAAAAAAACCCATTTGATATAAAGTAGACCAAAATACCCATATCGGGTCAGATTGTCCCACTATGCAGATACTAAAAAGGAAGTGATTCTACTGTAGCACTAATTAATGATTAATTAGCGAATATTTTTGGAACAAAACCTCGTGTCTCCAAAACGGGAACTTTACAGGAGAAGGAAAAAAGCTACTTCACTTTTAATGGAAGTCAATGGAACCAGAATTTTTTCCAAGCCATTTTGGGCCGTTTCTTTTGGTCCGTTCATCATGAAATTTACACACAATGTAAAAAACAACAGGCGTTTTCAAATTATCACAAAAACTGAAAAACGACAAAAAAACAGAGATACAAGGTTTTGTTCTGGCAGCAGCGTCATCTTCCCTAAACTGGATTCTTTAAAAAAAGCTTTATTGTGTTTGAAGTTTGCACTAAGCTGCTGTGTTATCTATGACACAGATATCAGATCAGATGGTACTCGATATGAGCCGATACTCAACGTTAACGCGGATCAGGACCCTGACTATTTACGCTCTCTGTCCTAATGACTATGACAGCACGGCGGACGGGTGAGCCCCATCAGCGCTCTCTACTCAGAGATCTCTCCAACATCAGCAGAAACATCAGAGGTTTTGTTTTTGTGAACAGAATTTATTCCAGCAGGTGTGAAAATGAGAAATTTGCTTCGTTTCATGATGTCAGCGTTGCTGGTGGTGTAGCGATCACAAAACTATCAGACAAACCAAAACGGTTCGGTTTGCTTTCTTTACAGGCCAACATTAACTTACACACGTACTGAGTCTTTAATATCCATGAGGTATTTTGTTCAAACACCAAAATGCAATAAGGTGATGTTGTGGTGCTTTGGAGGAGGTTTGGAGTGGAAACTGTGCTGCTGTTGTGCAGATTTGATCCTCAGTATTGCAGTTTTTCTCACTTGCTCGCACACGTTTCGTGAACCAGCGTCTGAAATGCCTCAAAGAACTGTTTATGCATCTCACAGAACAAGCAAAACGAGGCAGTGGCTTCTTATTATGGCGCAAGAATTCAGCAAGTGATGTTCCTATGAAGTCATTTCAGACTAATTAAAAAGGAATCCTTTCAAAAATGTTCAACATTTCTGCTTAATTGAGAGGTTGAGATGTAAACAGAGTGGGTTCGGAGTGAAATGCTTCAGATGTCTTTACAGTGGTGGTGATGGGAACAAGACGTCCCCATGACTACAACATGCTCCCTTTAGGGGTCGCCACAGCGGATCATCTGCCTCCATCTTGCCCTATCCACTGCCTCCTCTACTTTCACACCAACCATCTCCATGTCCACCTTCACTACATCCATAAACCTTCTCTGAGGTCTACCTCTTCTCCTTCTACCCGGCAGCTCCATCTCCAACATTCTTTGCCCAATATATCCACTATTCCTCCTCAACACATGTCCAAACCATCTCAACCTGGCCTCTCTGGCTTTATCTCCAAACTGCTCCACCTTCACTGTCCCTCTGATCTGCTCCTTTCTAATCTTGTCCAGCCTGGTCACTCCCAACGAAAATCTCAGCATCTTCATCTCCGCCATCTCCAGCTCAGCCTCCTGTCTTTTAGACAGAGCCACAGTCTCCAAACCAGACATCATAGCAGGATGCACTACTGTCTTGTAAACCTTCCCTTTCACTCCTGCTGCTATCCTTCTGTCACACATCAGCCCTGACACCCGTCTCCACCCACTCCATCCTGCCTGCACCCTCTTCTTCACCTCTTTTCTACACTGTCCATTGCTCTGGATGGTTGACCCAAGATATTTGAAGTCATCCACCTTTACGACCTCTACTCCTTGCATCTTCACCTTTCCACCTGCCTCCCTCTCATTCACACACATGTATTCCGTCTTGTCTCTACTGACCTTCATTCCTCTCCTCTCCAGTGCAAACCTCCACCTCTCCAGATTCTCTTCCACCTGCTCTCTACTCTTACCACAGATTACAATGTCACTACAACACAGATATAGACACTTTATTTATAGACACTTTATTTACCATCCAGAACCACCAGAGAACCCACACGGGTCTTCTGAGCTTTACATGGAATGTTGATGGTGAAATAGTGATCAATCTAGTCTGAAGTGCTCTCACAACTATCGTAAATCAGCGTCTCAGGCATCAGGCAGTGAATTCATAACCATTTCATGTAGGAACTTTCTGTGAGGGAGCTTTTAGAGGGGGACGTCTGGTTCCCATCACCACCACTGTGAACGGTTCGACTATACTGTAAGTTTCTCTAGAGCAGAGCGTTTCACACCAAACCGCTCCGAACGACTCGGTTTACGTCTTAACCACTTCATTAATGCAGAAATTAAAAAAATCTGCCGGATTCCCCCTAAAGCGGCTGAATTGTGTTGGTAGATCTTCGTGATGAGGTTGTGCTAAAAGAGCAGACAGGCACCGAGTGAAGCTCTTTAGGATGGGACTCAAACCTCATTCATACATTTATGCAATTTAATGTTCTGCTTTTACAAAAAAGCTTCACCATAAAACTGTATTGTTTGAGTGAAACATGATATTATTGATGAATAACATTTTGCCCCACCCACCAGAAGATATTTCTAGAGGAGGGTGTTTACATTTTAATAGAAGACGACTGCAAAACACGAACTTACACTGCAAAATAATACCTTACCAAGTAAAAACATATTAAATTAGGCTGTATATCTAATATTTCTCATTATTAGATCGTTATAAGAATATTAAAAGATTATTCAATACATTTTTAGACACATTTGAACGTTTTAAGCAATTTTAAGTAGTGAAATTGGCAGATTATTGTTTTATTTTCAAGCATTATTTCTTTTCGGCACAATGATTTGCGTTATTTCTCAGCAAAAATGGTCCGCCAATGGAATAAGACACTTTTGTTAGATACACCTGACATAAAATAAGAGAAAATGTACAGAAATAGCTTGATTAATCTCAATAATCTCCGAATAATAAATATCAGATCTACTGACTACATTTAAGATGCTGCTTGTTATCGCATTGCAGTGTATATAGTAGAAGAATGAATTTAACAACTAAATGCTTAATATTCGTTTTGTAATTGTGCTCAGATTTGGCTTTTTTTTTTTTTTTTTAAATAGACAAGGTTCAGCCGCTGAGGGTCGTGTGTATGTTGGGTGATGGTGAGCGGGCGACTGAGAAAAACTGTAGATAATTCGAAGCCAGTGGCATCAACACAAACATGAAGCTTATGCACTCCTTATTTCGCGTTTTTCAATGTGAGCCTTAAATATTTCCAGTTGCCTGTGGACAGTTCATTTCTTTCATACTGTTATGATTGAGTTGTCAGGTTTTGGGGGGGGGGGGGGGGGGGGGGGGATGGGGCTTGGGGGATGGGGCAGGGGGGGTGCAGTGCAAGTCATATTCAGGGTGTAGAGGCCTGATTTGGTGGGTTCACGCAAACATAATCCGAGTCGTTGGCTCACCTTATCCCACCTCTTGTATGTCTTTCATGCCTAAACTGGCTTGTTTTGCTCTTTAATGAATGTATCGGTGACATTTTCCGAAGTCACTCATGTACTGTGCTTTACTGGAGGAGAAGAAGGCTAACTTTTGCACCCCCCCAACCACCCCCCACCTCCCCCACCTGCCCCACCACATCGTTACAGCACATCATTTCTTAAACAAACCTACCACACATGGGCAGAGAGGGATAGTAACTTCAGGAAACAAACAAAAAAAAATGACCACTGCAGGTGAGGGTTCATGGGCTATCTACAGTAAAGCTTCGTTTCAGGGCTTGTTGTAAAGTGTAATAATAATAGTCCCTTGTATTTTTCAGACTCATTCACTGTATGATGAGTAGGCCAGCACTGTAAAGAGACCACTTCTGTCAACGGCTGCATTCTTTTGTTTTGTTTTGTTTTGTTCTGTGTGTGGTTGACCACTTCTGTGTCAGGCCTCAGTTGGCCTGCTGTAATTATGTACAGAATTTGTGTAAGTTATTACTGGGCACCGTACTCTCTAGGAATGGTTTTGGCGGGAGACGTCTCTGAGCTAACCCAAAATTTACCCTCTTCTTTCTTGGCCGAACGCGAATAAACACTCATGATGATGATGGTCATTATTATTTTGTTGTTGTAACAGACTTTGGGGACGCAGCGACTGGTTTTGCTTCCAGGATTATAAAGCACATGCAGGTGTGAATGTTTTTGCCGTGGTTTCCTCGCCGGCCTCAAAGACTGACGAATCGTTTTGGCTGACATGGCTTTTTGTCTTATGTTAACATGATTTCTTAATAAATAACTTGATTTTAATGGACTGTTGCTCATGTTATAAATGTGGGGCTGGATCAAGTGATCAGATCTGCCTCCTGCTGACAGCACAGCGGTCAGCGTCATGCCCATATTGGGAGTTCCAGGTCTAAGCTGTTTCCCTCTGTGGGGAAAAATGAAGGGCAGTTTTGGAAAATCGCTGATGTCGACTCCTGTGATAAACAGAAATGTTCCAAACCTGACGTGTTTGATTTGTGCAATGTGGCTATATGCGACCCAACACTGATCCACACTGGATTAACATCATAAGACTGAAAGAATCACCAGAATTCCCCACGCAAACCAGCCAGCTTCATCCAGTGTGGTTGTTTCTGGGTTTAAACTGCTGCTTCAGTAACTGGTGTTTGTATATAGAGTAGACTGACTTTCATACAACAGAATTTCAATGTGCAATAAATATATACACACACACACACACACATATATATATATATATATATATATATATATATATACTGCTCAAAAAAATAAAGGGAACACTTAAACAACACAATATAACTCCAAGTAAATCAAACTTCTGTGAAATCAAACTGTCCACTTAGGAAGCAACACTGATTGTGCAACCCTCCAAAGAAATGCCACCCCACACCATTACTGACCCACAGCCGACCAAACCGACCAAACCGGTCATGCTGAAGGATGTTGCAGGCAGCAGATCGCTCTCCACGGCGTCTCCAGACTCTGTCACGTCTGTCACATGTGCTCAGTGTGAACCTGCTTTCATCTGTGAAGATCACAGGGCGCCAGTGGTGAATTTGCCAATCCTGGTGTTCTCTGGCAAATGCCAAGCGTCCTGCACGGTGTTGGGCTGTGAGCACAACCCCCATCTGTGGACGTCGGGCCCTCATACCATCCTCATGATGTGTGTGTGTGTGTATGTATATATATATATATATATATATATCGCTTTATTAGCTATGTTTACTGTTCCAGGTGAGGATGCTGTCACCAATCACTAATACATGACCATTATTTATGCAAAAATGTGAAGTCGAATAACATTTTAATGTCAATCGCTTTTAGAACTATAAGGAGGTCTTCAAATTAGCATTGGCGCCATTAGCGGGTATGCTAACATATGTGGAAGTGGTTTTGGTCATATTATTACAAGCTCAGTGTGAAATCTGCTTGACTTATGATCGTAAAGAACTAGACAGTTTCTGTGACCTATCACTTTGTAATGCGGTTGCCAGTAACGTTTGCTAAGTAGCTCCAAAGAAATAATACCAGAGAACTCATGGAGAGGAGATTTCCCGGTCTGCAGTGTCTTCTGGGTTTCTCAAACACTAGGGGGCGCTCCCAAGCGAGTCCAACATGAATGGGTTGATATGGAGTGTTTGAGCAAAATCATAGTTTATAAATGCTGAAACGTTTTTAATGTAAAATAATGCAATCATTTCCTGAACAATGAACATAATGAAACATTTTAACACCGCTGTTATATTTTTTAGAGCTTTTAAACTCGAGCTATAGGAGTTTAAAAACGGTGTCTGTTGTAGCTCCATGACATCAGTGAGCACAAACAGCCAATGAGCTGCACCGCTCGCCAACCAATCATCACACTCTAGCAGTAAAACCCTGTACAAAAAAGGAAACATTTCGGTAAGATTTGTTTTGTTAGTAAAACACATCCTTCTACTCTCTAAAATGAAAGTTCTAGGCGATTAGAAACTATTTTAACCTTTTGTTTTTAGCCATTGAGCCTTGAGGAACTCCCTTGCAGGCGTCCTCTGCTGTTTAGCAGTCATGTTTTTGATGTAATGGAGGAAATAAGAAGTGGCCAGACTTCTCATAAACTGCCTCTGACAATACTAGCACCATTAGCACTTAGAGAATGACTGTTTTGGTCGTATTTCTTCAGTTTCAGAACATTTTACATTTTCCTTGGCTCTGCACAATTACAGGCAACTGAGTGGGTCTGCACATAGAAATGATCTTGGAGTCCTATAAATAACGCTAATATAATAATAAGCTGTGCGATGCTTAGTCTGTTATTATAGCTCTGGCTATAGAGCTAGCTAAATGTGTCTTCATGGGTTCACTCAGGAAGTAGTATGATTGAAAGTGATCTGTTGGCCGCGTGAGTGGATGGTACAATTTTGCTTCCAACCAGGCACACTCGGCAGGTGGACTACAGCATTTATTAAACGTCACCTTTCTTTTGGTTTTTACTTTTCATATTCTGTGCTATAGGCACTTGCCTGACAAATGCAATGCAGCCAAAGTTGGTTCAGTGAAACAAGGCTTGCTTAGACTTGTTTAAGACACAAACCACATTTTAAATCACCACAAACAGCTGAGTTGCCAGTTCATTAGGCTACAGTTGCATTGCATGACTTACCAGCCCCCCTGTAACTCTGCCATCAATGGAGTGGGACTGCTGTAAGACCACTACTGACCAGATACTATTTGAGTAGTAATTGTGGTGCTGGTACAAAGAGTGTCTGATACGCTTATATCAGCACCACACACTGCTATGTCCAAGCTACATATTCAAAGCGGCTTAATAAGTAATATAAAAAGTGATTCCCAACTTTGGGACGGTAGTTTAAGTGCACTTAGTAAACTGTGAAGTCGCCTCCTGGTGTGAAATAGTGGCTTTTTATATAAACTGGAGTCAGGCACTCTTTGTGATATGCCTGCTACGTATTTTACAAATTTTGCCATTGTTAAACTAAAGCAGAACCAAAGGATTTAAGCCCTCCTGGAAAATTAATGTTTTGGAGATACAAAGTTTTCTAACAGCAACTCCTGCATTACTGAGGATATGTAGGACTGCAATATCGGTCATGAAACACTAAAAAGCACCACGCAGTAACTCAGAAACAGAGTTAGAAACATTTAACATTTATTATTTATTATTGAGGCAATTACAAAAGGATCAGAAAAGAATCAGTAATGCATAACGAATGAAAAGAATATAAAAGAAAACAGGAGAGTTGCAATAAGTAGAAGTAACAACAGCAAAAGAACTGGAGTAAATAAGGAATGGGATTAATCACCATTTCACTTGTGAATTTCTACAGCAGTTCTCTATTTTGATCAGGAAGAATACTGATACTGCTCCATTCACATTCTGTTAACCCAATATACAAATTCAATCAATATTCAGTCAATATACAAATACATTCAATCAGTAATATATTTGCAGAGTTTCGTCAGCAGCTCCGTTGCAATGTTCACTGCCTTTCTTGCATCTTCAAATGTGAACTGCTCGTGTGGTATGTGGGGTGATGGGTGGTAGTTTGGGTACTGAGTTTTCTTCGCATCAACACCAAGTGCACTGAGCTGGGCTACAGCACTGGGTATACCACGGAAGTGGGTACTGTAACAGGAAACCTGTTGGGCAAGGCTTGCAATCGAGCAGTTCCCTGAGTGCCGTCCACTTCTCCTGTACTCTGTGGCTATCAGGGCTTTTTCAACTGCCTGATGCACTTTAAACAGACACCATTCTGGGCTCCCTTTGCCTGTAGTTTCACTTTGAGCAGCATTGAGGTCAAACTGTGCTTGTTTGTACCATCGCTTGGCTTCCTCTCTGTTTGGCCTTGGTGTTTCTCTATAGTATGACCAGAAATTATAATACTGTCTGGAATTGTTCTGATAGAATCGCTCTCGCCCCCTCCTGTGACTCCTGGCCTCTTCATTCCATCTGGACCAATAATCTCTAAAGTCATTTGAACTGGAGAATGTGCTGCATTTAGTCTTCCCTTGCTGCAGCTCATTAATTTTGTTCTTTAGATATTTGAAGGCTTCATTGGCAAGATCTGGGTTGTCCAAGTTCTTGTCTGGATGCCACCTTAAGTAAAGGCGTCTAAGGGCCTTGCATTTGTCCTCAGGGGGCATGTTCCAGATTTCTTTCAGACTTTGGTCAATCTCTCTTTTGACCTCCTCCAGTGTCTTTGGTATAGGCCTCTTCTGTGAGGCTGTGGCAGGCTTCGGCATAATGTCCATTTCTGTGCAGGTGTCATTTGTCATTGAAGCTGATCTTGCTGCTCTCCTAAACTGATGAAGATCAGGGGAGCTCACTTCAATAAACTCATCACTCCCAGCTCTTGCTTCTCTCTTAAACTGATAAAGATCAAGGGCGCTTACTTCAGTAAACTCATCACTCCCAATCTGAATTTTATATCTTGGAGGATTTCGTCTGGTCCCTCCTGGCAGCTCATCCAGACGTTCTACAATGATGGCAAATACATATTCACTTTTTGATTCATCCTTTCTGAAGCCAACATATTCCCCTTTTTCGAAACTGTTGAGGGGGCTCATATCAAGGGAATCATGCCATTCTTCTGGAATAGGACTTCCAGGACTTGGACGGGCACCAAACCCCTCTCCTTCACTTACACTGTTATGGATTCCATTCTGTTCCAATGCTCTTTCAACGTCCTCCATGTTTTCACACAGCAAAAGCTGCCCGAGGACTGGTAGGCTTAAGGAGTTCAGGATGTTTTGAAGAAGACTATTGATTTCTTTTGTGAGATGCATAGTGACTTCATTCACTACTTTGGGAGCCATGCTATCATTGTGTTTCAAATAGAAGGTACATCCACCTTGCTGCTTTTGCACATAAACCTGTGTTTCAGTCTGGGTACCTTCCAGTGGCTCCTGGTCTAACAAAAGCTCTGTTTGGAGAGCTTTGCAACAGCTGATTTGAATTTTACCAAATGTGATTTCGCACATCTGTGCAGCATCAGTTTGTGAAACTGTACCATTGCTTTGTTCTCTGATCAAACAGATAAGACCATGACGAAACGCATAGGAGGACAAGTGATTTTCAAACCAGCCACTGAATTCACATTCCTTTCTGTAGTCGCAGCGTTCCACCTGGGCATGGACCAGGTGTTCAGAAATTACCTGAGAGAGGAGCTTGGGACAAATTTTCTGAGGAAGCAACTTCATTAGTTTTTGGTGTTCATAGTGGTCATTTCCAAGGTGACAGTGGTTTAACTTCTCGAGCAGCTTCAGCTTTGTTTTAAGTGAGTCCTCCAATCTTTTTGCCTGAAAAAACGTGTCATTGAAAAACAATGTGCTGGACTCGTAGAGTTTCCCATCTGTTGATGGGAGATAGAGTGTGATCTTGGGAAAAGTCGCTCCTTTTGAGTCCTCTTGTATCAGACAGAAAAGTTGCTGTACAGCACGTTTCACTGTTGCCTGCTGGTTTGGCTGAAGTGTTGTCTTGTTACAACACTCTGTGTGGATTTCCTGTAGAACAGTACACAACTGTGTAATTGTAGGCTTCTCTTCAACCCCAATCTTCTTGAAGAATTCTGCATACATTGCATGTTTCCCTTGAATGGGGTATAAGTAAGGCCTAAAATCATTTGGATTTGTTAGTGAAAGGACTGCTTGGCTAGCTTTCACAAGGTTTGTGTCATCTTCAGTGAGAATGAGAGGGAGGCCAGCCAAAACAGAAGCATCAAAATCCACAGACTGTAGGTATGCATATGCAATGGTGAACACTTTAGCTCTTATACCTACTAAAGTTTTTGTGCTACATAAGGATTTACAGATGTTATTTAAATGCTGCATGACTTTCTCTGAGGGAGGTTTATCAAAAGCTCCAGCATGGGTCAAGGCATCTATGTGTCTGGGAGAACAGTCTATTGAGGGCAGCATTGGCATGGCGGTCCATATGAGACACTGGTAATCAAGGTCTTTTTCCAACAGTGATCCTTTAATAGCAACAACATCTCTTCCTTGGGCGAAAGCTTTGTGATAAACACAAAGTTCTGATTCAATCTGCACAGGAAAAATAAATGTAATGGTTGCTATTCTGTGCATCAACTTTGAATTTTTCTCTGCACCCCTCTGCAAAACAAACTTGAACAATGTTGACGATCTGTGTTTAAGAACATCCAGATCAGTCTTACCCCTGGAATCTGATTCAATTTGATGAGCGAATCCAATTATTTCCTCTTCTGATACTTCATGCTTTAGTCCTAGATCCTTTAGAAGGCTTTTTGCTCCATCACTTGCATTTTGGATTTTTTTCCAGAAAGCCTCTGGTACAAACCTCTCTTTTGGAAGCATAACTTTATAAAGGTTTACAGTGTCATCAAAGAAGTATGAGGCCATCTGAAGGCAACCATGGATGTCCTCAATAAATCTGACACACCTCAGTGTTGAAGCAATTTTGTCTCGATACTGCCCATAGTCAAAGTTCTGCCGCAGCTCCACTAGCAGCCTTACTAAATTGAGCAACTGGGTCTTCGTGAACTTGTCTACAGAGGGAAGCATGAATTGTACACAGTACTTCAAATCCCCCAAAATCTGAATGTCAAGATTTTCTGACAGGTGTTCATTTACCAAACTGTACTTGAGGAAAATTACATTGCGTTCATCAAAAATGTACAAGTCAGGAAACCTTGCTTGGAACTCAGTTTTTAGAACAAATACATTTCTGTGCAAATCAATCCTTTGCCGCTTTCCAAATATTGTCTCAAACAAGGGCAAGGACATGAACATTCTCTGATACTGATCCGTGTTTCTGGACAAACTGATTCCAGACTGGAAGCAATGTTGAAGAGCATCAGCTTCACTGCCAGAAAGTACCTCAAACTGGGAATGAGGAACATGACACAACTGCTCCAAAACAGCACTAGTGTCTCTGACTTCCAAGAGTTCTGATTCTATGCATCTGTATAGAAAAACAACATCTTTGAAAAATACGTGGTTTAACACCATGAATCCAAGTTTTAGGAGGATGGCAGAAATGTGTTCTCTGCGATCATAAATAACACTGTGTAGATTACTAATTGTTTGTAGGAAATGTGTGTTCTTTTGACTTGGGCAAATGACAGGCAAAATGGGACTGTCAAAGAAGTGTTTTTTTATTTCACTGAAGACTTGATTGTTTTTTTCATTTTTGGATTCCTCTTTGGCTTGCTCATCAAAGAATTCCCACAGTTTCCTCAACCATGTGATGGTCTCTTCCTCTGCTCTGTAAAGCCCATTCCTTTGATTGGGCACTGATTTTTGGAGCCATCGCTGAAGTACTGGTTTCAAAAGCATTGCTGCCACTGGGATGGTTAACTTCTTGATGTATTTTCCTTTTTGCAAAATTTTCACGTGTCCTCTGTTAACTTGAAAATCTGCAAATTCTGACTCGCATCCCAGAAAAATGTTGGTAAACCTTGAAATTAGCCTTGGGGAGTCAGAGCTGAACTTTCTCAATGTTTGATCTTCAGTGAGGAGGAGAGGTAGCCCATTAAGGTCAACAGAGCTAGACGTCTCTACATCCGAAAGGCAAAATTTCAGAAGCTTTGAACAACGTCTTGCATCTTTGATCAAGGTCTGGCTGACAGGTAAAGGTAAATCATTAGCAGTTTGCGAGGGATCATTCAATGTTTTTTTCTTCAAATAATTGATCACCGATAAAGGACTGACTTCAGCCACTGTTACACCTGCATTTTTAAAACTGTGCTTCACTTTTTCCATCTGCCAAAAGTATGGTACCAAGTTCATTCCAGTGTGCTCCAAAACTTGGAGCATGTGATCATAGCTGTCTGGCATAAAATAAGGTAAATCCAGTGGGTCTGGCTTTGAGACACTGGACCACTTAACAATGTACTTTGGATTTGAGAGATGTGAGTGGTCATTGGCAACACTCCTTAGAGTAGGTATGACAGGAAAATTTTGTTGGTTGATTGATCTGTAGACTTCACTGATCATCTCATGCCAACTTTGGTCAACGTCTTTTGACACAAATGGAAAATACTTAAAGCAACAGTCCAATTGTTGTTTTAGAGACACTAAACTATTGGGTTTATCTTTCTTACAGTTTGTACAGAGATGGGATAGGAGGTCAGCATATAGAGGTGCAATGGTTTGTAGTTTCAGTGACTCATTCCACGTGGTCCTCAAACTCTCAGCATCCTCTTTCCATAGGTCTCTTCTTGAAAAATCCACTTCAAAGTTTCCATTCACATGCACAGGAAGACCAGTTTTGCCTGGCAATGGAAGTGAACAAAAGGCCCTTCCAGTGAATTTAGCCTCTTCTGGTTTCATGCTTACACAAGCTGCCAGGGCCACCTGAGGTACCTTGAGGTTGGAGAGGCTTCCTCTTTTCTCAAGCCTTTGCAAATTGGATCCATAACGCTCTGCAATAATCCACAGGCTTTGCCTTCGGCCAGATGAGATCAGCACATTGTACATAGTTTGACATGGAATTAACTGCCCAGATTTGAGAGAATTGTGGACATGGTTATGAAAACCCTCCCTTTTCTCTTGGGTACTCTCAGTGACTTTTTTCTCAATTAGGAAAACATTCTGTTCACTTCCATCTGCGTTGATCACATGGAACTGTAATTTTGTGATGTGTTTCAAGAAGAGAATCAGTCCCTCAGGATCTACAATCAAAGCATACAGAAGCTCATTCATTTCATGGTCTGTAACTGCATGTCTAGATATCTCAGATTTCTTTGTCATTTTTTCTGTCCTGAGGGGAAATCTGAACATGGTTCCAGACTGAAGAGCAAATTTTTCAGGAAGGAATGTATGGTAAACATCTTTGAAAGACTCTTTGAATTTGTCATCCATTAAATACATGCAGCCTGGTGACTCTTTTGTACCACTTTCCACATATTTCAGATTTGGGTCAGATACGCAGAGCTTTTCATCAGCAGTTAGTATAGAGGGGCAATCAGTCAAGTGGTAAACAGAGTTAAAACCCAGTCCAAATTTCCCAGTTCTGCCCAGTGTACCATGTTTTCCTCCTTCCCCTAGTTGCTGAATGCCTATTAGGTCTTCATCTGTAAATGTCTTGTTGTTGTATACACAAAGGGCTGGACCTTGAAGCAACTTCCATTTCTCTCCAAATATTTTTTCAGTCTTGTGCTGTCTTTTGTCCCATACGAAGTGGATTTCGGTTGCCTCTGCATCGTCAGCATTCTGTATGAGTTCCTTCAGGATATCTTTCTTGGATGGATACGCATCAATTATGTTCTTAATTCTAACAGTTAGTTTCTCATGTTGTCCAAACTCTCGAGTGAAAGGGCAAAACCCATCAACTAAATGATTCTTCAGGGTGTGGTGTCTTGTTGTTACTACACCAAAATGGCATGCGACAGGCCGTGGTAATAGTTTATGGCAAAGTTTTACCCCAGCTTGCACTGGCATCCATGGGCTGTCATTATAGTGAAGCTTACTTGCATGTGTCAGCACACCTTTTTCATCAGGTAGAAGACAGTCCCCAAGTTTAACCTTGGCATCATACAGTCCTTTTATGACTATGGAAAGACAAGTATGAAGATCTGACTTTGACAGTGGTCCAGGAAAAGTACTCATTTCCTGTAGTACAGCAACAAACTGCTCTGCTGTAAACTTATTTTTGATGCCAACACAGTTCCAAAGATTCTCAAACTGGGAGAGGATGGCTGGAAGGACATAGAGGTATGGCTTCTCTTCAAATCCCCCACTCTTGGCAACTGACCCCACACTTACAAAGTGGCCTTCAATAAGAACAAATGGGATTGACTGTGCGTGGTCAATAATAGCAGTTGGATCTCCTCCATCAATTAAATATTTGTTGAGATAGTTGTAACAGCTTTTGGCAACATTAAGAAGCAACGATTTTTCAAATGTATCCGAACGATCATGTGCCTCTTTTAATTGTTTGAGCACTGTCTTGACTGGTGGGGTCTTATTCACTCCCAATTTTGTGAGGACTGGGTTGTTAGGCTGTATAATCAGATTTGAGTGATCAACACTGAATTCTGTCATGTTCACCAAATCACAGTACTGGTAACTGTAGACTTCAGATGGCTTTTTAAGCCTGATAGTCAAATTATTATCCTGATCAATAATCCGAGCAGGAAGGAATGATATGTGTTCCAGTGTTTCCCAGTGTGGAGAACGGTCATCATATAAATGTTCATTCATACAGGCAAAGAGACACTGAAGACATTTCTGTACTTTCTTTTGGTCTTCAGTCCAAACTCTTGAAATTGTCTTCGCTCTCTCTACAACATCCTCTAACATGAGAGTATCACTCAGCATTCCCAAGCCTGAAAGGCGCTGGATTCTTCTGGGTGTGAAGTAGTCATTTTTGGTCCCATCAAGAAAGCGCCCTTCCTCTGGATCATACAAGCATGCTACTTTGCCAAGAGGATTCACAAGTTTGCTGATGAACTGAAGTTTGTCAGATTTCTGTGTTGGAATGCATGGGTTACTTTTCAGTAATGCATCAACTCCATGGTCATTCAAGTCAATCGCATTCAAAATAAGAGCATTCCTACAGTGTGGATCCATGTTCTTTAAGTTCTTGAAAACAACTTGATAGAACTCAACCCAATGAAATGTCCTCTCTTCTACCACCTCATGGAAACCACACTGAATGAAGCTGTTTCTCACCCACAATGGCAAAGGAACAGCACAGTAATGTGATTCTGTATCATTCAGGAATACTTTTATGGCAAGCTTTCCCACTGCTTCATTTCTTTCAATCTCTGGATCCAGAAATCTTGCCTTGTCAATTGAGCACCAGCTTTGTCCATTACTGAAGAGGTCAAGAGAGCGGTCTGTTGTGCATTGTGCAATGGCTGAGTAAAAAGCACTAACCAAGGGTTGAAAGGCTTTACTCACTTTTTTAGCATCAGGCCAAAATGTATAGCAATCATAGTTTTGAAGATTCCCGTGCTGGGCCATCTTCTTCAACTCCAGTAGTGTGGTGATATAGGCAGTGGCACTAGCATCTTGGAGTAATGATTTGTTCCACTCCAGTTTTGTACCAGTTTGCCAGAGAGCTTTCCTATTCGATGTGACTGCAAAAGACCCATTGAGATGAACTGGGAGGCCTGTGTCAATTGGAAGAGGAAGGAAACAAAAGGCCTGGCCAACTGCACAACTTTCATCAGGGGACCAAACATTTTCTGCTTCTTTTTGTAGAGGTACAGCAACTCCTCCGATTGGAAGAGAAAACTTGCACTCCTGTAATTCTCTGTGAAACATTCGCATGGAATCCTTTGTCCCTAAACAAGAGTAGATGAGCCAGTACTGGTTGCTGATTCTGTCAACATGCTCATAAACTATTTGTACAATGTGTGCAGTAAAGCAATCAACAACCTTGTGGCAATTTGAGTCCAGGTTTTCCATAGTGTTCCTGATGTCTTCAACATGCATTTCATTTGATATATTCATGGAACATACTACCTCTTTGGAGATTCTGAGGGGGGTCTGTATTTGTGTCTCTAGTGGAGGTATGGAAGCGCCTTCAGAAATGATTTGAAGAGACACTGAGTTCATGTTCTTCAGAAATAGCAAGGGACTTTGGGCATCATCAGTGAAGTGCTGCTGAAAAGCATGTATGTCCTCTTTGTTGTACACCTTGCAGCTAATTTCTGACTTGCAGACCTCCTCTGAAGTGCGAAATGGTAATTTAATCAGCGTACCTTTGTAGTATTTCTGGCTGCTCTTTGTCAGATCACAACCAAAAATTCCTTGATAAGATCGGAACTGTCCAGGAAACCTCCTAAACAGCCTCTCTTGGAACAAGTCAAGTTTAATTCCAGGATTTGCTTTACTTTGTATGTGCTTTTCCAGGTGGGTGACATTTGGATCAAGAATGAGAAGACTTTTACCGCTTAAAATGGATGGAATATCTGTCAAGTGATAAACAGCATTGAACCCAAGTCCAAAGTTTCCAATTTTCTCAATTTTGTTTTCTTTCGAGGCAGAACCAACTCTGACAATGTTTTTCCAATCTTCATCTGAGAAGAGCTCATTGTTAAAGGCCCAAAGGCAGGGTCCATTGCACAGGGCCATTCCATCATCAATGAGGCTTTCAGGAGGGTGTGTTCTGAAGTCAAGTAGGAATCCACATGTACTTGCTCCGGCATCTTCTGCATTTTGTATGAGTTCTTTGAAAATGTCACTAACCTCATCATACTCTTTAAGTATGTTTTTGATTCTCTGAGTAATTGGTTCTGTCTGCCCACACTGCTCAATTCCTGGACACTCTTCTTCAGCTCTTATGAACTGAGGTTTTAAAATGCGGGTACTTAGAAAAGGAACTTTGAGCCACTTTGCCGTGAGACCTAGTACCTCTTCATGAATTACATGGAACTCCTCCTTGTCTTGTCTCAGGTCCTCTAACCCTTCATCACTGATGTCACAGTAAACCGTGTTCTTCAGAGGCTCTAGGGTGAAGTTTTGGTTTTCTGCTCGGACAGGCACAGGTGTACTGTTCTTCAAAGGCTTTTCATTCTTCCGCATCCAATCAAGGATGGCTATTGACACCTTAAGTTCAGAGGGCTCCCCAAAAGGTGGATCTCTATCATCAATGCTTTGTTTTATGTCATGGAATATGTCTTCGATCTCCTCATCAGAGAGTGTCTCCTTTACACCAAACTCTTTCAGCATGTCAGCATACTGCAAAAATTCCTCTGGTACTTTCTTGATGTAAAGGCTGAGATCTAATTCATCTGGATAGACCAGCACTACATCCCGAGGTGAGACAAACTCATTCTGGCACCAGAGCCAAGTGATGCATTTCTTGCTCATCTCTTCTCTGAAATATTCAGTGTTTTCTTGTATGAATTTGTAAGTGCTGTGTACCTTGTTCTTAAATTCATAATCTGAATCTGGGTTGACCAGCAGTGGAGCCATTGATCCCAGTACACAAAGGTTCTCCAAGACCTTTTCAGCTGGAGGAGGGATAAAAAGATCAAGTTTTTGGCAGACACACTCCCTTAGCTCTGAGGTAAGCGGCATGACATGACCCACAATAGCGAAGTATTTTGAAGCCCTTATTTCAGCTGGTTTGTAAAGACCCCTCTTCTGAATGTTCTTACTGTTACTGCTCACTGAATTTGGATTTTCACAAGGCACCCACTGCATTTGAAGAAGGTCTCCTCTTTCTCCCTCAGAGAATTTTGAAAGCAAGTCATTCCTGTTTAATACACCTACAAGAGCGTCTGCCTTTTTGAAAGCTTTATTTCGAGAGTGGATATGGAGCTTTTGGATTTGTGAGACAACATGAAGAACATTGGTTGGGGATATTTCTTCTTCTTTTGTTCGTAAACCAAGTTGTCTCAAGCTCTGAAGAATCACCTGGGTTCTGTACACTTGTGGAAGAAAGAAATCTTCCTCAAAAAGATCTTGGAAGATTTTGTTTGTGGGATCGAAGACACTTGACGGTTGCTTGCGCTCCCCGTGTTCAGTTTCAATGAAACTGAGGTTCCTACTCTTCCTGAGCAATTCCTCACTTTGTGAGAGTAGGACATTTCCATGATGCAGTATCCAAGTCATTATTTTCTCTTCCTCTTCTTTGTTAAAAACCTTTCTTTCAATGCAGTCTACCAAGTGAACAGCCAGCTGAGCTGCATCCAGAAGGTCAACCTTTAGGAGTATCAAAAGTCTACGGTCTGCCTCATTTGCACACTGCACAGTGGTCTCCGGCACAGGCAAATCTGTCGGAATGGGTGGGTTAGACTTTAAAATAACTGCCTGTCTTGACTCAACAGCAACATATTTTCCAGACATTAATCTGAAGAGAGGCAGAGCTGATAGTAACTGATTTTCACCATGAGAGATACAATCCATAGAAGAGATGTATGTTTTAAACTCTTCTTTTTCATGAAGTGAAGCAGAGGCAATGCAGCTAACGACCTTGTCACTGTCTGTGTTCAAAAGCACTTGCAAGACATTCTTCGGTGAAGTTGTGAGAACGTAACTTTCAACGTCATGGTGCTTGAGACATTCATCCTTCTTAATGACTGTGCCTCCCACTATCTTCACCACCTTCTGAACTTGATCTGGCAAGGTGGACCCTCTGCTGCTCTGAAAGATCAACGTGGGATTCTTCTCCAGTTTTGCTAACAGTGTAGAACTGCCTGTTTTCTGAAGTGGTTCCAAAGGTATTAAAGGCATACCGATGAACTCATTTAGCTCTTCCCAATGAGCATTCAGAAATTTCCAGAATTCTGTCAGCCATGTCTTTGGTGGATGACCATCTTTAGCATAATTCCATTTTACATGACCTTGCGTCTCTTTCCAGTCTCTGGGTAAATGTTCCTTGGCAAACGATGCAACGTTCTTCATATCCAAATTAATTATTTTGTACAGGTCTGGATCTGGAATGGAACACAGTATGTACACGATCATATATACACCTGTCGAAAAGGATAACTATATTTACAAGGAAGTAAACTTTGCATAAATGATCACAGATCCTCATAAAACATCTCATACAATTAATACAGATTATTAACTGTCATTAGGGCTGGGATGAGTTTTAAAAAATCAATAATTTGGGATAAAATTATAGATATTTTAATTATTTAAGACCGCAGGCATTTTGCAGTTAGCCAAAAGCTCACACACACACACACACACACACACACACACACACTTGAGGTCTGCTACCTGCTAGTCCTATGATCAGGTTTTGGACCAGGTTTAGGCCGATTTTTCGTGCACAGCATCGGGCTTGGGTTTGTTTTCTAATGATTGATTTTTTTATGGAGTAGATTTGTTTTTATTTGAGAGAATATGTATGTAAACTATGCAAATTTCATAGTCTTGTGTTCAGCCAGGTTTACTAACTCGGATGTCAAACTGGATTATTTCCGGGTCACATCTATGGAGAGATTAGCGTTTTTCCTCATGCAAAACTGAATTAAATACATAAATGCCTTTCCATATTTGCTTATTATTTGAATCAGGTGAGGCAGATCACTGGAGTGCTGTGGTCTGCAAGGACTGGAGTCTGACGCATGCTAACTTGTTGCCAGAGATGAAATAAAAAGAACAAGGGAAACTGTTTAAAACTCCAAAAGTATCAGGGACAATTTTAATGTGGAAACATTATGACCTGGTCATTACATCAAAAAAAAAAAAAAACACACTGTTCACATACAGTCTATAGTGTAATAACAAAAGTGTATTGGATCTTGATATCAAAGTTGCAGTGCGTAAAAACTTTAAATGCCTCCCAACGACTAAATGCTAAACAAAAATTTATACTGAAAACTGTTTTCCTGTAAGTCAGCACTCCAGTGACATGCACTCATGCTGTGGCTCACAGGACGCCTCACTGCTGGAACGTGTAAAAGAAGTAAAATCCTAACCGGAATTTCAGGTCATGGATCGGAGCGCAGAACTACAAATTCTACATACTGACTTTGTGGCAGTTACCGGTAATTAACGATAAATGGATAGGTGATCCCAGCCCTAAATATGCAAATTTCAAATGATTGAAAGCATAAATGTCCATACTTGTCATGGCCATTTGTCTGAGACGATGGATTGTGTTGCTGTTCAGGTCATCACACAAAAATCTCTCCTTGCAAAAAGGCAGCAGCGCTCTAGGACAGAACAATGCCCATGTTACAAGGCCAAAAGATGAAGATACATGGAAGATGAATTCTAAGTTCTAAAAGGTGTCTAATCAGTGTAGCTCAGGGGTGCTCAACTCCAGTCCTGGAGGGCTGGTGTCCAACACAGTTTGTTAGTTTCCCTACTTAAACAGATCTATTAAACCAGCTTTTAACAGGTGTGTTAAATCACGTGAGTTTGAGCAGGAAAATCACCAAAGTGTGCAGGACACCAGCCCTTCAGGACTGGAGCTGTGCCGCCCTGGTGTAATTACTCTTACCTTGAAAACTCCTCATTGTCAATCAAAGCTGTGTCCTCCTCCTCATTGGTAAATGACCTGAAACTCCCATCACTAAGTGGCAGAAGCTGCAGACCATGTAGCTCCTCATACTTCCCATCACTGAGCACATACTCCAAGAGGGACAGTTTGTCATCCTTGGAGACATTTCCAATCTCGGTTTTGCGGAGCACAGTTCTAACAAAGCATGGTGTCACCCATTGCAGAGTAGCAGGT
Source organism: Pygocentrus nattereri (assembly GCF_015220715.1). Lineage (NCBI taxonomy): Eukaryota > Metazoa > Chordata > Actinopteri > Characiformes > Serrasalmidae > Pygocentrus > Pygocentrus nattereri. The sequence continues at coordinate 5,977,021 of NC_051216.1, read as the reverse complement.
TCTGTGAAAGCTCTCTGTATAGCTTTCAACACATGTTCAGGAACAGTGACAAGGTTTTCTCTTTCTGCAATCAATAACCGTGCAACTGCTGACATCGTGTCTGTATCCGTATTGTTGGTTGGGAAAACAGCCTCCGAAGCAGCCACCCAGCTTTCCTCATTTGCGGCAAGAGAAAAGATGTCTTTACCTGTGAACAACTGTTTATAAACCTCCATTGCAACCTCATGCCATCGGTCCCTTTGTTCAGTCTTGCTCAGGTCAGGCCAAAGACTGTACACAGTGCTGGCGGGCAGCATTGACTTTCTGGAAAATTGAATGGCATCCTGGATTATCTTGAGATATACATGAGGAAGAACCTCCTTCTTCAGAAGCTCATTCCACATTGCAGATTCATCATTCTTCTGGTCCTCCTCCTGCCACTTGATGTACCTTCGGTTGTCCGTAAGGCCAAAGCATGCGTTAACATTAACAGGGAGGCCTGTGTTATTTGTCTCATTGTTTGGAAGGGGCAGAAAGCAGCTCAGTCTTCCAGTGACACCTGTTTTGATTTCGTCGCACTGAAATGCTACATCAACCTGAGGATGAAAACTCAGCTTGTCAGCAAGGGTGTCAATCTCCGGTACACGTCCTTCCATTAGGAGACAGGTCGTCACTAGCCACTTGGTCTTTGTTTCAGGCTCAGATGGTGAAACACAGCACACAGTTTTAAAGCTGGTTACACCTTCTACATATTCTCTTTGGAAATCGTGTGCCTCGCTTTCTTGAGGGAGAGGACTTGACGACGAGACAGAAACTTTCATCGTAACGTTGTCAGTGCCATTTGTGTCAATGTGCATCAAAGAAATGGATGTCACATTTCTCAGAAACAGAAGGCTGATCTCGGCATCTGCTATGAAACTGTCAAAGAGCTGCTCAACCTTCAGGGAGTCGTATAAATTATCGGAAATCTCAGAAGCTTCGCTGCGAAGCGGAAATCGAAAAAGTGTTCCCTTGAAGTACTGCTCACTGATTATTTTCTCCCAAGCACAGTCGCAGACCAGACCAACAATATCTTGAAAAGGCTTGAACTGATCTGTGTATTCCAGAAGGTGCTTTCTGTCCTCCTCATCTTCCAGTGACCATCGGTAGCCCTCCCGCTCGTCATCGAACATCGTCTTTTGTGGGTCAAAAACAGCAAGGTGTTTGGAACTGAATACACATGGCAAGTCTACAAATGAATAAAAGAGAAATGTGAGTGTTTGTATGTCGCTGTTGTCAGAACAAAACCTTGTATGTCCAAAATGGTAACTTTACAGGCAAAGGAAAAACATTACTTTCAATGTAAGTCAATGGAACCAGAGTTTTCATCAAGTCATTTCTGGCCATTTATTTTGGTCCATCCTTCATGAAATTCAGACACAGCATTATACAACTTTGTTTCCTGCTTCCAAGTTCATGATGTTTTGACATGCAGGTTCATGACAAAAGCCATGCAATGTAGACCAAGAAAAATCACACTCGCTGAAATTGCAATGTCTAAATTAGTGATTAAAATGCACATAACACATAACATAAGCACATAACAACAACACAACTGGATGAGTGAGAAATCCGACCGGCTCCCTCGGGATTAAGCTGGATTAGATCAGGAGTCACAACCCAAATGTTAAGAAGAGCAATTTTGTCCTTTCAACAGAAATCAGACCACCTTCAGAGCTGCAACATTTAATGCCCAGTATGTCTCTGAGTGTGGTAATGTCCTCGTATATGTTAGGTTAAAAATATATAAACGAGAGCGCAGACTTACTTCGCTCTGCTTTAAGCTTTAGCTCAGCTATAACCGCTTTCCTCCCATCTCCACCAGAAAACCTTTCCTTACAATAAGAGCAGCTTATTGTAAAATGTCTCTCAACGTTCGGCCGGCTGTTTCAAGAGGCTGAAGACGCTTCTTGAAGCTGCTCCAGCTTCTGGTTTGAATTTTCCCATTTCACCTTAAATTCTGATTGAGGCGGTGAATGTAAATACAGCATCCTACCAATGTGGGTGGAACTCAATTTGGGATAAAATTAAATAAATCCCCAAAAAATAAAAAAAAGTAAACTGCTGCAAATAAATGAATGACTGTGCCATTTCTTTCGCTTCGCCAAGAAACATTACCTGCTAACACAAACCGTCGGAAGTAAGAATCCAGAAATGTGAAAAGGGTCCACATTTTTCCCCGACACTGATATTAAAACCTCGATTACACTTTAAACTGAAGCATGTCCCTATAGACGATGATCTCAAAGGAGGCTATCCTGCTGAAACTACTCAATCTAACAGGACAAACTACAGGGTTAACAACATCACATCACACAATGTGAGCTAGTACCGTTTCAGGATAGGTTTATTTCCCTCTAATATTCTATCTATTTCTGCTAATAACAGTGCAATACTCAAACCCATCGATACCAATACCAAACTATTACCCGTATTATTGTATATTGTCGCTGTTGCGCAAAAACCTCGTCTCCACTTTTGTCATTCTTTACTTTTTACATACGTATATCATTTGAAAACTCTATACTCTAAAAAGGGATTATGGTAAATGACAACACACCTACTTGTGCTACACATTTGAGCACTGTCATTATTTCATGACTCAACACATTCTGTGTTAAAAGTAACACGCTGGTGTGTCTAGTTGGAGAATGTGGTTTTTAAGACATCCGTGTGATGAGTTCAATATAAAGTATCTCAAAATTTCATGATGAACAGAACGACAGAAACGGTCCAGAATTACTGGGAGAAACTGGTCAAACTTTAATTACAAATTAAGAATGTGTTTTTTCTTTCTCCTGCAAAAACCCCCCCAAAAAACATGACGTTCTTGTGACAATGTGCTAATCTAGAGAGCAGGGAAAGTGCCGGGAAGAGAAAAGCACCAGAGAAACTGTAAACTGAGAAAACTGCCTACAGCAGACCCGGCATTATTTCACAATCGGGGTAACTTCACCTGTGACGTGGTAAACGGAGTTGAAGCCAATCCCAAATCTCCCCACTTTGGTTGGATCGTCTTGCTTGATGCTCCTTCCCGCTCGCTGAATGCCCTCCCAGTCTTCCTCAGTGAACGCTGCATCATTGAAAGCGTAGAGAGCAGGTCCTGCCAAAACAGTAAAGGGGTATGAATACCAGAGCTCCAAACTCTTTTCAGAACCATCCCAAAAACATTGGCATCACTGGAGATCCGTACAGAACTCACCACTGTGAGCTGTGTGTGAAAGTTGGGTGGCCCTCTTTAACGGTACGAAGGGAAACGCACTGGTTGATTTTTATTTATAAGACACTCTCCGGTCATTCGCCAGAATACATCACTTCACTGATGAATACAAATAACAGGAATTATCAGACTCGCTCTAGTAACTGGATCAGCTGCCAGGTACCAAGAGCTTTTACTGAACTGGGAAAATCTGCTTTTAGTCCCAGCACCAGCTGGAATTCACTACAGGACGCACTAAAACTCGGCTCACTGGCGTCACTCAGTCATTTTAAACTTTTAATATCAAACTTCAGACAGCCTGGACCTGTTTTACTTAATCATATTTAATCGTAACTTTTATTTCTGTGTTAGTTCTCCTTAGTTCTTTATCTCTTTTTATTTATTTATTTATGTCCTCTCGCCCTGCGATGGACTGGCGACCTGTCCAGGGTGTATCCTGCCTTCCGCCCGAAGACTGCTGGGATAGGCTCCAGCACCCCCCCGCGACCCTGACGGAGAAGCGGCTTAGATAATGGATGGATGGATGGATGGATTATGTCCTCTCATTTTATTTTTAAGTTTTTTTATCATTACTTTTTTTAATTTGTGATATTGTATTATTACCTTACTAATTTCTTATCTACTTTTGATCTCAATTTCTTACCATTTAAATCTCAAGTTCTATTTTTTTATCTACTTTTATCTTTTATTCACTCTTATTTTAAATTTTCTTTTCATTTAAAATGATTAAATGTAGTTATTATTTTCTTTGTCATGTCAATCCCTGTTTTTGTAAATGCTCGGCTACATTGAAAATGAGGGTTGCCCTCAATGTAATTCCGAGTCAAAATAAAGGTTGATTGATTGATTGATTGATTGATTGATTGATTGATTGTAAGCCACCCCAATGTGAAAGCTCACCAACCAAAATTGAAGCTGTTTTGTTTACATTTTTCCTTAGAATTTTTCCTTAGAATTTTTGTATCACCATATTATGGATTCCTAAAAAATGTTTTTTTTTTTTTTTTAGAAATAGGCAGAATACAAGCTTGGCACACATGCATAAATACAGACACACAGTGCATACAGAACCAGGTACTGACCCCACTGAACCCTGTGTTCAGTCGCCCAGAGCTCTTCTTGCAATAGCTCTTAAAATGATTAAATATTTAAAAAATGACTAGAATGTTGCTACTCTTCAGAAACAGCATGCTTTATAACGGGCATCAGAAATAACTAGTAAACAGTAATTATAAACAAATGTTGACATTTGCATTATCATCAGTTTACGACTGCCTTTAGAACGAAAACAGAGAAACATCATCACTGTGCTCTGGAACGTAATTTGGGTCTGAAAGGGTTAAATGCTCAAGCGCTAAGAGACACTGTTGGTTAATCACTGAACACAACAAACAGAGAGACTAATACAACATAAAATCTGTCTGTTTCAGACTCAAACGGTCAGAATTTAAGGTAAAGAATGGACATAATGGTTAGCTTGTTGTAATGTAGTGTAAAGGCTCATGTTATGTAGTGTTGAAGTGAGGAGAGCAGCTGCTGGAGTTTTGGGAGAGGAACGTTGCCCCATTCTTGTCTGATGTGGGATTCTAGCTGCTCAGTTCTGGGTCTTGTTAACTGGATTGTTTGTTTCATGATGCACTAAATGTTTTCTGTTGGTGGAAGGTCTGGACTGCACTCAGGCCAGTTCAGCACCTGGACTCTTCTTCTGTGAAGCCTTGCTGTTGTGATGGACGCAGTATGTGGTTTAGCATCGTCTTGCTGAAATATGCACTACATTTACGGCATTTGGCTGAAGCTCTTATCCAGAGCGACTTACAATTTGATCATTTTTACACAGGTAGGGGGAGGTAGTGTTAGGAGTCTTGCCCAAGGACTCTTATTGGTATAGTGTAGGGTCTTTGCCAAGGTGGAGATTGAAGCCCAGTCTACAGCGTAGAAGGCAGAGATGTTACCCACTACACTAACCAACCATATGCAAGGCCTTCCTTGAAGGAGACGCTGTCTGGATGGGAGCACATGTTCTAAAACCTGTATACTGGTCAGCACTGATAGAGCCTTTCCAGATGTGTAAGCTGCCCACGCCATAGGCACTAACGCAGCCCCTGACCATCAGAGATGCAGGCTTTAGAGCTGTGCGCTGATAACAAGCTGGATGGTCACTCTCACTTTGGAAACATCTGGTTTCCAAAAAGAATTTCAAATCTTGATTCATTTGACCTCAGACCAGTTTTCCATTTTACCTCAGTCCTATCTGAATGAGCTCTGGCCCAGAGAAGACGGCAGTGTTTCTGGATCGGGTTGACGTGGCTTCTTCTTTGAACGATTCAGCTCTAACTTGCATTTGTGGATTGCAGGGTGACCTGATTTCTGGAAGTGGTTCTGTGTCCATGCAGTGGTTTCCAGTACAGAATCAGGCCTCTTTTCAATGCTGTGCCGCCTGAGGGCCCAAAGATCACGAGCATTCAATACTGACCGCTGGCCTTGTCCCTTGCATGCAGGGATTTCTCCAGATTCTCTGAATCTTCTGATGATATTATCTACTGTAGGTGGTGGGATATCAAATATCTTAACAAATAACTTACCTTGGAAACCTGTAAGACATACATGTAATACTCTCTACTTTATATGCTGCAGTTGTGCTGAGTAAAGATGTAAACTCTGAATATCACTATGTTAGAGTATCTTTAATGTGGTTTAAGACCTGTATTTGAACACTGTGATGCGTGTGGATGTTTCCTTATACTCAGATAGCCAAGCCCGTCCCTGTCCCGTCCCTGATGGAGAAAAGTGGAAGGACTGGCCTGACCTGTTTCTGTAAAGAGGATTAAAGCTTCCTAAGAAGAACACATTATGATTTCAGTTTCCAGAGAAGAACTTCTACAATAACTGCTGAAATTTCCTTTACTTCAGGGATAAAGAAATTAACGCGCTTTCTGTTTAGTTAACTGTTAAACATAGAAGGCCCCTAATTCTAACCCTAGATGTGAAAGGAAGGAGTTTTAGGAGCATGTTGCATGTTAGAGTTAGTGATCAGCTAAAGTGATCAGCTAAAGAATCCTCCCCAAAAAACAAGCACAGCACTGATAAAGTGATACGTTTTCTAGCCACGTCATCTGCAACACAGCATTCTCAATAACATTCATTACTTTCCAGAAGCTCAGAAAGAACAATATAACCCCCTGTTAGCAGCATTTTGGGAACCTTTTGGCCAAAAACAAGACATTTGTTTAACCATTAATAAACTAAAACAGCAAATACACCGTGAGGAATGAAGCTTCTGTGCAGGAACATTTTTCTTTCATCAAGGTACAAACAATGTAGATGTTCCCTCAAAGGTTCAGTGGTTTAAGGTCTGATTCTGAACCTTAAATCAGTTTTCCCAGGTGAAAAGTTGGTATTTGTACCTTTTCATAAGCAAATGTTTTAAACAGAGCAGTAGAATAAAAGCCTGGAGGCGAGGCGAGGCGGGGTGTGTGGAGTCAGTCCAGCTTAGAACAGATCATTTCAGTGGATTGTGGTTCAGTTATGTTCCCTGACTTTTTTCCAAGAGTGTACCTGCAATGAATGTAATGTAAAAGTTGCTTCTTTTTATTTTAAGAATGTTGCACGTTTCACGTTTTTGTGCAAAAAGTGAAATCCCTTTTTTTTCTTTAAATGGTTAACTTCTCTTGGAAAGATTACTTCAATTATTTCAGGCCCTGACAGACCAAGCCCTCTGCTGGCTGTCAGATGCTGTCAGGCCGTTAGTCTCCTGTAATTTGTGTGGCATGTCCCTCACTGTTGGCTCCAGTCACCTCATCAGGCCTGTTTTGGCTGATGGAACATGCTAAATGTGCTCTGGCGGTCGGTCATGAGAAAGCACACGAGAAGAGAGAGCAGAGCGAGTAAACAGGCACCTCAAGAGAGCAGAGAATACCGAAGTTTCATCACTAGAGAAGAGCGTTTTAACTACTACTGCTTTGTAAATGAGCAGCATTTCGATATCGTACTCCCAACAGGATAATAATTAACACTGTTATGGATAAACATGGATACACAAGACCGCTGAAGATGTTCTGATACACGCCGAATAAAAAAAGTCTTCCCTACCTACAGAACGCCAAGCTAAAGGTGGTTTACATTCATTTTTACAATACAAGATGTAGCTTAAACATTGACATTCAGATAAGATAAGATAAGATAAGATGTGCTTATTGTCATTGCACAGTGTAAAGTGTTCTATGAATCAGTGCCAGTAAAGAGCTGTAGTGGAGCACTGGAACAGTGTAAAGTGTCCTATGAATCAGTGCCAGTAAAGAGCTGTAGTGGAGCACTGGAACAGTGTAAAGTGTCCTATGAATCAGTGCCAGTAAAGAGCTGTAGTGGAGCACTGGAACAGTGTAAAGTGTCCTATGAATCAGTGCCAGTAAAGAGCAGTAGTGGAGCACTGGAACAGTGTAAAGTGTCCTATGAATCAGTGCCAGTAAAGAGCAGTAGTGGAGCGCTGGAACAGTGTAAAGTGTCCTATGAATCAGTGCCAGTAAAGAGCAGTAGTGGAGCACTGGAACAGTGTAAAGCGTCCTATGAATCAGTGCCAGTAAAGAGCAGTAGTGGAGCACTGGAACAGTGTAAAGCGTCCTATGAATCAGTGCCAGTAAAGAGCTGTAGTGGAGCACTGGAACAGTGTAAAGCGTCCTATGAATCAGTGTCAGTAAAGAGCAGTAGTGGAGCACTGGAACAGTGTAAAGCGTCCTATGAATCAATGCCAGTAAAGAGCAGTAGTGGAGCACTGGAACAGTGTAAAGTGTCCTATGAATCAGTGCCAGTAAAGAGCTGTAGTGGAGCACTGGAACAGAGTAAAGTGTCCTATGAATCAGTGCCAGTAAAGAGCTGTAGTGGAGCGCTGGAACAGTGTAAAGTGTCCTATGAATCAGTGCCAGTAAAGAGCTGTAGTGGAGCACTGGAACAGTGTAAAGTGTCCTATGAATCAGTGCCAGTAAAGAGCAGTAGTGGAGCGCTGGAACAGTGTAAAGTGTCCTATGAATCAGTGCCAGTAAAGAGCAGTAGTGGAGCGCTGGAACAGTGTAAAGTGTCCTATGAATCAGTGCCAGTAAAGAGCTGTAGTGGAGCGCTGGAACAGTGTAAAGTGTCCTATGAATCAGTGCCAGTAAAGAGCAGTAGTGGAGCGCTGGAACAGTGTAAAGTGTCCTATGAATCAGTGCCAGTAAAGAGCAGTAGTGGAGCACTGGAACAGTGTAAAGTGTCCTATGAATCAGTGCCAGTAAAGAGCTGTAGTGGAGCGCTGGAACAGTGTAAAGTGTCCTATGAATCAGTGCCAGTAAAGAGCAGTAGTGGAGCGCTGGAACAGTGTAAAGTGTCCTATGAATCAGTGCCAGTAAAGAGCAGTAGTGGAGCGCTGGAACAGTGTAAAGTGTCCTATGAATCAGTGCCAGTAAAGAGCAGTAGTGGAGCACTGGAACAGAGTAAAGTGTCCTATGAATCAGTGCCAGTAAAGAGCAGTAGTGGAGCACTGGAACAGTGTAAAGTGTCCTATGAATCAGTGCCAGTAAAGAGCAGTAGTGGAGCGCTGGAACAGTGTAAAGTGTCCTATGAATCAGTGCCAGTAAAGAGCTGTAGTGGAGCGCTGGAACAGTGTAAAGTGTCCTATGAATCAGTGGCAGTAAAGAGCAGTAGTGGAGCACTGGAACAGTGTAAAGTGTCCTATGAATCAGTGCCAGTAAAGAGCAGTAGTGGAGCACTGGAACAGTGTAAAGTGTCCTATGAATCAGTGCCAGTAAAGAGCAGTAGTGGAGCACTGGAACAGAGTAAAGCGTCCTATGAATCAGTGCCAGTAAAGAGCTGTAGTGGAGCACTGGAACAGTGTAAAGTGTCCTATGAATCAGTGCCAGTAAAGAGCAGTAGTGGAGCGCTGGAACAGTGTAAAGTGTCCTATGAATCAGTGGCAGTAAAGAGCAGTAGTGGAGCACTGGAACAGTGTAAAGTGTCCTATGAATCAGTGCCAGTAAAGAGCAGTAGTGGAGCACTGGAACAGAGTAAAGTGTCCTATGAATCAGTGCCAGTAAAGAGCAGTAGTGGAGCACTGGAACAGTGTACAGTGTCCTATGAATCAGTGCCAGTAAAGAGCTGTAGTGGAGCACTGGAACAGTGTAAAGTGTCCTATGAATCAGTGCCAGTAAAGAGCAGTAGTGGAGCACTGGAACAGAGTAAAGTGTCCTATGAATCAGTGCCAGTAAAGAGCTGTAGTGGAGCGCTGGAACAGTGTAAAGTGTCCTATGAATCAGTGCCAGTAAAGAGCAGTAGTGGAGCGCTGGAACAGTGTAAAGTGTCCTATGAATCAGTGCCAGTAAAGAGCTGTAGTGGAGCACTGGAACAGTGTAAAGTGTCCTATGAATCAGTGCCAGTAAAGAGCAGTAGTGGAGCACTGGAACAGTGTAAAGTGTCCTATGAATCAGTGCCAGTAAAGAGCAGTAGTGGAGCGCTGGAACAGTGTAAAGTGTCCTATGAATCAGTGCCAGTAAAGAGCAGTAGTGGAGCGCTGGAACAGTGTAAAGTGTCCTATGAATCAGTGCCAGTAAAGAGCTGTAGTGGAGCACTGGAACAGTGTAAAGTGTCCTATGAATCAGTGCCAGTAAAGAGCTGTAGTGGAGCGCTGGAACAGTGTAAAGTGTCCTATGAATCAGTGCCAGTAAAGAGCTGTAGTGGAGCGCTGGAACAGTGTAAAGTGTCCTATGAATCAGTGCCAGTAAAGAGCTGTAGTGGAGCGCTGGAACAGTGTAAAGTGTCCTATGAATCAGTGCCAGTAAAGAGCAGTAGTGGAGCACTGGAACAGTGTAAAGTGTCCTATGAATCAGTGCCAGTAAAGAGCAGTAGTGGAGCGCTGGAACAGTGTAAAGTGTCCTATGAATCAGTGCCAGTAAAGAGCAGTAGTGGAGCGCTGGAACAGTGTAAAGTGTCCTATGAATCAGTGCCAGTAAAGAGCTGTAGTGGAGCGCTGGAACAGTGTAAAGTGTCCTATGAATCAGTGCCAGTAAAGAGCTGTAGTGGAGCGCTGGAACAGTGTAAAGTGTCCTATGAATCAGTGCCAGTAAAGAGCTGTAGTGGAGCGCTGGAACAGTGTAAAGTGTCCTATGAATCAGTGCCAGTAAAGAGCTGTAGTGGAGCGCTGGAACAGTGTAAAGTGTCCTATGAATCAGTGCCAGTAAAGAGCAGTAGTGGAGCACTGGAACAGTGTAAAGTGTCCTATGAATCAGTGCCAGTAAAGAGCAGTAGTGGAGCACTGGAACAGTGTAAAGTGTCCTATGAATCAGTGCCAGTAAAGAGCAGTAGTGGAGCGCTGGAACAGTGTAAAGTGTCCTATGAATCAGTGCCAGTAAAGAGCAGTAGTGGAGCGCTGGAACAGTGTAAAGTGTCCTATGAATCAGTGCCAGTAAAGAGCTGTAGTGGAGCGCTGGAACAGTGTAAAGTGTCCTATGAATCAGTGCCAGTAAAGAGCAGTAGTGGAGCGCTGGAACAGTGTAAAGTGTCCTATGAATCAGTGCCAGTAAAGAGCTGTAGTGGAGCACTGGAACAGTGTAAAGTGTCCTATGAATCAGTGCCAGTAAAGAGCTGTAGTGGAGCACTGGAACAGTGTAAAGTGTCCTATGAATCAGTGCCAGTAAAGAGCTGTAGTGGAGCGCTGGAACAGTGTAAAGTGTCCTATGAATCAGTGCCAGTAAAGAGCTGTAGTGGAGCGCTGGAACAGTGTAAAGTGTCCTATGAATCAGTGCCAGTAAAGAGCAGTAGTGGAGCGCTGGAACAGTGTAAAGTGTCCTATGAATCAGTGCCAGTAAAGAGCAGTAGTGGAGCGCTGGAACAGTGTAAAGTGTCCTATGAATCAGTGCCAGTAAAGAGCTGTAGTGGAGCACTGGAACAGTGTAAAGCGTCCTATGAATCAGTGCCAGTAAAGAGCTGTAGTGGTGTTCAGTCGGTTCTACTGAGCACAGTGCCCTATAGAAAGTCCTTGTCAGTGTGTGTGTTTGGAAGTGTTCAGTTCCCGTACGGTGAAGCTTGAAATATCATTTTGTATATTGTGGAACTGTTCCAGCAGTTTTGTGCTCCAGCCCAGTAAAAGGTGATAATACACTATCAATTGAAGCAATGGAAGAACCCTTTTTTGGTGTGATATAGAGCCCTTTTCAAAAGGCTTCTTTCTAGATCCACACATAAGACATTATCCATCAGTCTAAAGAATCATTTCATGGTGCAAAGAATGCTTTAATCATATAAAGGGATCTTTGAGTGTTCATCATTCTATATAGAACCATGTTCTCTGTTAAAGGACCCTTGAAGAACCATCATTTTTAGAGTGTAGTTTAAAAATACAGTTTTGATTTGACTGGATCTTGATGGACGCAAGTGAAAAAAATAGACTTGAAGCATAAAAACAGAGAGGATGAAAAGTTGTTTGCGTTGGATAGACATAAGATGCGTGTGCACCAGTTCGGGCAGAAACGCTCATTAAAATAGATGCAGCTTCTGTGAGGATGACCAAAAGCATTCTGAGAACATGCTCGTTTGGAAAGACCAGCGAGTTTGGAAAGCCTGTAGAATACAGACTGTGTTCAGTTCAGCGCTATACATGAAAATATAAGATTAACCAGCAGTGTTTCACCTCCCTTTTAAAACGTTCCAGCATCTCTACCTTGGTACTTCCCGAGAGCTTCGCTCCACACGCTGCGAGCGCCGTATCTTCTCTCGTCGTAGATGAACACGGTTTTTGAAGCTCCTGCATCGTCTGCGTTCTGTATCAGCTCCTGCAATTTTAATCGCAAAATTCAAGACACAACAAAAAAAATATGGTCTAAAGTCATCTGCCATTTACACTGAACAGCACAAACAACAGTGGTATTTATTTACAATGCAGCTTGTGCTAAAGTAATTATAAAAACATATCATTTTTATAATAAATATTGCAATACACAGTAATTGTGCACTAAAATTTGCCAGCAAATTCTATATGAGTGTGCTTTCTATAAAAGATGTGCTGTAGACTGAGCATGACTGTATTTATTTATTTATTTATTTACCAGATTTGTACCCTAAAAAGTATTCGTCGTGCTCCCTAGTAATATTAATTTCACAGTAGAAGAACTTTAAAAAGTAAAAGGTATTGAAAGATGGAAAAAGAACTAAATGCCAGAGGAAGCAATGTTTTACATGTTTACAGTAAATTTGCGTTAAAATTCCCCCCTCGGAAGTAAAGAAAACGATCCTTAATGTCTGACTGTGAACCTCAAACACGTTTCAAAGGCACCGTGAAATCAAAACTGGCCTTTTTTAATCCTGTTAGTCCATGTTTTTGCTCATGTTCAGCACATATTATTTCAAAGTCGTGACAGTCTTGTGTGATCTCTTATTAGACTGTATTCCCTTTGGCGCCGCCTTAAGGCTTTTTTTTTTTTTTTTGATGATTTCACTGTGAACCTGGGCAGAACCAAATGATGTTACACAACAATATCATGTTTCACCCTCCAGTCCTGACCCTCTCTTCCTTGTTACACTCAGAAATGGTTCATGGGACAGAAGCAAAGTGCATTAATCTAGCATTCATGTTTACTTTAAAGGCCACCTTTAAAGAAAGGACGAAGCTGCTTCATTAAGTCTCGCTGCTGCTGGAACACAACCGCATATCCCCATTTTTATCCTTTTTCAGTTTCTGACACAGTCTGAGAGTGGCTGTGTCCCTTCACATTGTGTGCAAATTTCAGGATGAATGGACCAAAAGAAACGGCCCAAAATCACTTGAACAGACGTCTGGTTCCATTGACTTGCATTAAAAGTAAGGTAGGTTTTTTCCCTCTCCTGTAAAGTTACCATTTTGGAGATTCGAGCTTTTTTCCTGACAGCAGCGATGTCTTATTACACCATCTTACATTTGATGATGACGTTATGCCACAGATATACATAAAAATCATAAACAACAAGAGAATTACCTTCAATATCTGTCCTCCATCAGGGTACCGTCTCAGAATCTCCTTCAAGTAGTCAATGAAGGGCGGGGAGGTAGCGCCAAACGCGTTTCTGAGAGGAAGGGCATCAAAGCTTTATTAGCCATATGTCCACACACCACAAAAAGACCCACACCCACACACACACACACACACACACACACACACACATACATACAAATATATATATATATATATATATATATATATATATATATACACACACACACACACACATACATACAAATATATATATATATACACACACACACACACACACACACACACACACAAATATATATATATATATATATATATATATATATATATATATATATATATATATATATATATATACAGGAAGTTAAAGTTGGCTTCTAATTCGAATTTTCCGTTCCACCTTAAATGGTGCAGTAATTACAGGCACCTGCCTCATCATTTAAGGTGGAACGGAAAATTCGAACAAGAAGCCGAATTCAGCTTCTTCTTCTTCTTTACTCACTTTTTCTCCCTCTGTTTTCCTGACCGACTCATCTCGGGTCCACCGTTATGACCTCCTGCAGGCACAAAATGTCATAAACGGCTTTATTTCACAATAAAAGTCCGAATAGACGCTCAAACGTTCATGAAACACTGAGCTAAAACCAGTGAAGGGTATAAGAGTGTCACACTCGCCTCTCCGTCTCGGTGGTCCTCACCCGCTGCTGCTGGAGGAGACCATCTCCGCCGCGTTCCGGGGAGAAGTGGCGAGCCAGGCAGCGGAGAGTCCGGAAGATGGGAGCCGAGTTTCGCTTTACTGCGAATCCGCCGGCCTTCGCTGAAAAACGAAAGCTTAGCCGCTGCTCCAGTTTCCCTCTCCCCCTCCCGAGCAGCTACAGGTGCCCCGTCTCAGACACAGCCGCCACACCCACAGACGGTCCTTCCAGGGTTCTTTAGAACCGAGAACATCCGAGGAACCTCGTTTAAAGGGTTCTCTGCATGGCGAAATGGTTCTTGCCTGATGGAGACGTTGTATGTGGTTGTAGCACCAAATAGGGTTCTTCTGTTGTTATAAGCTTGACATCATAACAATAGCAGAACACTTTTAGCTGCTATAGAACCACATACTACACACCATTTCACCCCGCAAGGAACCATTCAAGCATTTGCCTTTACTAAAGAACCCTTGAGGAACCATCTTTATTAAGAGTGATAGAAAAGTTAGTCAATAGGCGTCTTATTTAGAAGCAGTCATCGCATCATTAGAATTCATTCATTGTTTATTTGTTTTTTGGTTTGTTTGTGGGTTGTTTTTTGGTTTGTTTGTGGGTTGTTTTTTGGTTTGTTTGTGGGTTGGTTGGCTGGTTGGTTTGTTTGTTTGTTGGTTGGTTTGTTTGTGGGTTGTTTTTTGGTTTGTTTGTGGGTTGGTTGGCTGGTTGGTTTGTTTGTTGGTTGGTTGGTTGATTTGTTGGTTGTTTTTTGGTTTGTTTGTGGGTTGGTTGGCTGGTTGGTTTGTTTGTTTGTTGGTTGTTTTTTGGTTTGTTTGTTGGTTGGCGTTTTGGTTTGTTTGTTGGTTGGCGTATTGGTTTGTTGGTTGGTTTGTTTGTTGGTTGTTTTTTGTTTGTTTGCTGGTTGGCGTTTTGGTTTGTTTGTTGGTTGGTTGGTTGGTTTGTTTAGTTGGTTGGTTGGCGTTTTGGTTTGTTGTTTGTTGGTTGTTTTTTGGTTTGTTTGTTGGTTGGCATTTTGGTTTGTTTGTTGGTTGGTTGGTTTGTTGGTTTGCTTGTTGGTTGGTTGGTTGGTTGGTTGGTTTGTTGGTTGGTTTGTTGGTTGGTTGGTTGGTCTGTTGGTTTGCTTGTTGGTTGGTTGGTTTGTTGGTTTGCTTGTTGGTTGGTTGGTTGGTTTGTTGGTTTGCTTGTGGGTTGGTTGGTTGGTTTGTTGGTTTGCTTGTTGGTTGGTTGGTTTGTTGGTTTGCTTGTGGGTTGGTTGGCTGGTTGGTTTGTTTAGTTGGGTGGTTGGCGTTTTGGTTTGTTGTTTGTTGGTTGTTTTTTGGTTTGCTTGTTGGTTGGCGTTTTGGTTTGTTTGTTGGTTGGTTGGTTGGTTTGTTGGTTTGCTTGTTGGTTGGTTGGTTGGTTTGTTGGTTTGCTTGTTGGTTGGTTGGTTGGTTTGTTGGTTTGCTTGTTGGTTGGTTTGTTGGTTTGCTTGTGGGTTGGTTGGTTTGCTTGTGGGTTGATTGGCTGGTTGGTTTGTTTAGTTGGGTGGTAGGCGTTTTGGTTGGTTGGTTTGTTGGTTGTTTTTTTGTTTGTTGGTTGGCGTTTTGGTTTGTTTGTTGGTTGGTTGGTTGGTTTGTTGGTTTGCTTGTTGGTTGGATGGTTTGTTGGTTTAGTTGGGTGGTGGTTGGTTTGTTTGTGAGTTTGTCGGTTGGTTGGTTGGCTGGTTGGTTTGTGTGTTTGGTTGGGTGGTTGGTTGATTTGTTTGTTTGCTTGTTTTGTTGGTTTGTTTGTTTGTTTGTTCATTCATGCATTTATTGTGCAGGCTGTGGTGTCTTCTGCCTTCAGTTAGACATAATGGGCCAGATATATTAAGATTATATTAAGATCAGAGCCTCATCAGTCCAGGGGTGGAGGGCCCACATAGCTAGTCTGCTTACATTTCTCCCTAATTCAGTAGTTGAGATCATTCAGGGGGGTTTGGTATGAAATGGTTCAGACGTCTTTACAGTGGTGGTGATGGGAATCAGGGGTTGCCATGACTACAACACAGATATACACATTTTATTTACCATCCAGAACCTCCAGAGAACCTACACGAGTCTCCTGATTTATCTGGGATGTTGATGATGGTGAAATAGTGGAAAATGTGAAAATATAAGTTTTGTTTGGGGACTATTTTACCTCACAGTGCCCTGCATGTCTCCCTCCACAGTGAATGGATTAAATAAATATGTGTTTCAGATCAAATCTATTGTAAAACAGTATCTCAGACATCAGGCAGTGAATTCATAACCATTTCATGTAGTGACTTTTAGAGGTTTTGACTTTTCTGTGAACAGTTCTGACTGTAAGTTGCTCTAAAACAGAGCGTTTCACACCAAACCGCCCTGAACGACTCTGTCTAAATCTCAATAATGGGATCATGCAGAAATTTCAGTGGAATCAGACAAAATCAGCGGAAGTCCTCTTGAAGGCAACAGATAATTAATAGCATGGATTACATGACATGAATTACAAAGTATATAACAGGGGTGTTTCATTAAAATTCAGAGTCAGAACCGTTCACAGTGGTGGTGATAGGAACCAGACGTCCACCTCTAAAAGCTCCTCATAGAAAGTTCCTACACTATATGATTATGAATCCTCTAAGCCGCTTCTCTTTCTGGGTCGCGGGGGGAGCTGGAGCCTATCCCAGCTGTCACTGGGCAGAGGCAGGATACACCCTGGACAGGTCGCCAGTCCATCACAGGCCTGTAAACTCAATTATTCAAATGTGAAAAGTTACTGTATTGTTATTACTCACTCTTGTGTTTTGTAGCCGTAAACGCAGAGATTTGTGCTCAAAAACTCTGCGTTTAAGTCCATATTTTTACTGTTATTTTGCTTCGTACCAAACCACAGTCTGTTGACCCCTTACGACCTCAGGCTTATTACACACTAAGGCTTATTATTCACTAACTACACAGACTCCAGTACCAACTGGCCGAGCTACTCTGAGCTTATTCTGAGTGTGTAATAAAACCTTTGGCCTGCTGGTGGACGCTGGTCATTTAAGGGGTCATTTAAGGGGTCAACTGATGTTTTAGCTCAAGTAACTAAACAAGGAACATCCAGCAAACGAGCTGTGAATATCGCAGTTCCCACCTTATTACATCCCCAATGGGAATTCAGAGTGTTCCAGCAGCATCTATACATCATAAACATGATAATAAACAGAACAACAAAGTAATAGAATAGAACAAGAGCATGTGTAGCATGAATTACTGTGCAATGCTATATAATGTAAATGTATATACACAATATATTGAGGCTGTTGGAAGAAAACCTTGCGTATCTATTTTTGAAGTTTTTCAGTTTTTGGCATGATTTGAAAATGCCTGTTACCCTTCACATTGTGTAGAAATTTGCTGAAGAGTGGACCAAAAGAAACAGCCCAAAATCACTTGTAAAGACGTCTGGTTCCATTGACTTACATTAAAATTGACAGAAGTTTTTCCTTCTCCTGTAAAGTTACCATTTTGGAGATATGAGGTTTTCTTCTGACTGCAGCGGTGTGTGTGTGTGTGTGTGTGTTTGTGGGGTTGAACATGTGTGTACGTGTGTGTGTGTATCGCAGTATGTGTGTTAGACCCATAGACACAAAGAACTGAGTTACAGTAACTTTTACACAGCAAGTTGTACAGAGTTAAAAGTGCTGATTTGTCCATTAAAAGTGCTGATTTGTCTGTGAAAAGTGCTGATTTGTCCATTAAAAGTGCTGATTTGTCTGTGAAAAGTGCTGATTTGTTGGATTATTGAGTTGTTTTTACCACCAGTGAGTCGGGGTTATAGAGGAGAGTAGTTTGCCTGAGTTAAATCTGCACTGCGAGTGGGAAATTGGACACTTTCTCAATGTCCAGCATCATTTTAACTGTAACACCTGATGTGGTGTAAAATGTTTTAAGGCTCTAAATGACTTTAAAGCACCTGCTTACAGAGAGTCTGAGTGCCTAAGATCTAGATCTGCAGATACTGACCTTCTGAACACCCTCTTTGAAACACAGACCAGACGGAGTGGCTCTGTTACTCTGCTTCTGAGCTGTGGAGCTCAGTTCAGCTTTGATTAGACGGTCTCTTTAACTCAGAGCTTCAGTAAAACTCCACGTCTCCTGGTTTTTCTCTCCTAATATGATCTGTGTCGTTTTCTTATATGACCCTAAATGAATAATAATAACAATAACAACAACAATAATTCTTCTTCCTCTTCTTCTTCTTCTTCTTCTTCTTCTTCTTCTTCTTCTTCTTATTATTATTATTATTATTATTATTATTATTATTATTATATAGCACTTTTTATGCCAGTGGCAGCTCAAATTGCTTTACAAACATATTATTATTATTATTATTATTATTACTAGCAAATTTGCTGTATATTGTTGCAGTACTGTTTTTAAAAAATAAACCAAATTAAGTGCAAAAAACACAATTTTATCAACATAATAATGTAAAAACTGAATTTTAATCGTGGATCTTTTATTTTTTTCACGTGTTCAACTTTGACCCGATTAGGCTATTTCAGCTCTGGCCAGTAGAGGGCGCGCGGTTCGATTCAGTTAAATTCGGAACTGGTGAATCGGTTCGATTGTGATCGGTTCGTCTCTGACTCGTTGACGTGTGCGGCTCCTCCGGTGGGCGTGTTCACTCCAGCTTCCTCCTCGGTGCTGCGGGGGTCTGCGCGGTCAGATATCGCTGCATAACGGACGCGTTCCCGCGGACGCGGCCGCGGAGGAGAGGAGGCGGAGATGAGCCGGTGTGTGGAGGAGCTGCTGATGGGGGCCGTGAGCTCCGGTCTGCGGCGGTGATGACCGGGCCTGCGGCGCGGAGATCAGCATGGACCTCTCCTCCCTCCCCCGCTCCGGTCCAGGGCTAGTGTGAGGGAAAATGCAGCCGGCGCGTCGTTCTGCAGGTACGAGCTCAGCCTGGGTGCGGCGCTCTAACGCCGGGGTAGACCCTGCATGTGTTGGGGGGCTTCCAGGGCAGGTAGCTGCGCTCTGCTGCCCCCCAGACCACCTCACTAGTAAAGACACACAGTCATTAAGGAGTGCTGCTCCCTCCTGACCCACTAATCTGGGATGTGTTCTCCTGCACTCTTACAAAAGCTGGTTCTTCAAGGGTTCCTTAGTAGAGGAAATGGTTCTACATAGAACCGTGCACACTCCAAGAACCCATGGCATGATTGAAGGGTTCTTTGCATGGTGAAATGGTTCTTCAGAGTGATTGGAGAATGTGTTGTATATGGTTTGATGTAGAACCTTTTTTTAAAGGGTTCTATATAGCACCGTAAAGGGTTCTTCCATTTTTACAGGACATAGAACCATTAACACTCCCTTTTCATGATTAAAGGGTTCTTTGAACAGATAAAGGAGTTCTGATGAGGAACGTGCTGTATATGGTTCTATACAGCACCAAAAACAGGTCCTTCCGTTTTGGCGGTATCAGCCTCGTTGCAACAGAAGAACCGTTTTTGGTGCTACACAGAACCCTTTTCACTAAGGTTCTACATAGAAACACATCCCTCACTCGAACCCTTTCTCGGTTTAAAGAACCCTTTAATCATGAAAGGGGTTCTTTGAGTGCTCTTGGTTGTACATAGAACCATTTTCTTTGCCCTTAAAGAACCCTTAAAGAACGGTCTCTTTTAAGAATGTGTATTGATCCGTGATCTGTTCACCTACACACTTAAAAAAGATGGTTCTGTGGTTCTACGTAGAAACATGAGTTCTTTACAGAAGCATTTGCTTACCTAAATGGTTCTTCAGATTGCGGTAGAATGTGCCCTGTATGGTTCTGTGTAGA
>NC_051216.1:5917273-5942273 GCF_015220715.1 Pygocentrus nattereri | reverse complement strand
CAGATAGATAGATAGATAGATAGATAGATAGATAGATAGATAGATAGATAGATAGATAGATAGATGGACGGACGGACGGACGGACGGACGGACGGATGGATGGAACAGCAGATAGATAGATAGATAGATAGATAGATAGATAGATAGATAGATAGATAGATAGATAGATGGAACAGCAGATAGATAGATAGATAGATAGATAGATAGATAGATAGATAGATAGATAGACGGACGGACGGATAGATGGATGGATGGATGGATGGACGGACGGACGGACGGATAGATAGACGGATGGATGGATGGAACAGCAGATAGATAGATAGATAGATAGATAGATAGATAGATAGATAGATAGATAGATAGATAGATGGAACAGCAGATAGATAGATAGATAGATAGATAGATAGATAGATAGATAGACGGACGGGCGGATAGATGGATGGATGGATGGAACAGCAGATAGATAGATAGATAGATAGATAGATAGATAGATAGATAGATAGATAGATAGATAGATAGATAGATGGAACAGCAGACAGATAGATGGATGGATGAATGGATGGATGGATGGACGGACGGACGGACAGATGGATGGAACAGCAGATAGATAGATGGATGGAT
Source organism: Pygocentrus nattereri (assembly GCF_015220715.1). Lineage (NCBI taxonomy): Eukaryota > Metazoa > Chordata > Actinopteri > Characiformes > Serrasalmidae > Pygocentrus > Pygocentrus nattereri. Next base: position 5,941,652 of record NC_051216.1, on the reverse strand, counting down.
GGAACAGCAGATAGATAGATGGATGGATGGAACAGCAGATAGATAGATAGATAGATAGATAGATAGATAGATAGATAGATAGATAGATAGATAGACGGACGGACGGATGGAACAGCAGATAGATAGATGGATGGATGGAACAGCAGATAGATAGATAGATAGATAGATAGATAGATAGATAGATAGATAGATAGATAGACGGACGGATGGTACAGCAGATAGATAGATGGATGGATGGAACAGCAGATAGATAGATAGATAGATAGATATATAGATGGACGGACGGACGGATGGAACAGCAGATAGATAGATGGATGGATGGAACAGCAGATAGATTGATAGACGGACGGACGGACGGACGGATAGATGGATGGATGGATGGAACAGCAGATAGATAGATAGATAGATAGATAGATAGATAGATAGATAGATAGATAGATAGATATTAACCATTGAATTATACAGCAGCTCTGGAAATCTGTGGAATTCCCCTTTGTAAAAGGACCGCTGGGAAGATTCGAGCAGCAGGTTACAGTGAACAGCCGCCGCCCGCTTGGCTGATCTTTCCTGTGCAGTTCACGCGGTTATCACACGCTGCTGGTTGTTTACAGGCTCTCAGTAATTGGTCTGAACGTCTTTCTGTCTTTTTCATGAGACGCAGTTGTTCTGGAAGTAATGCCCATTCCTACAACACACTCATTTATTACAGTAGTGATCAAATATTGTCATATTTCCCACCTCTGCCTCAAGGCCATCCACACAGGAGAGAAACCCTTTAAATGTCCAGACTGCGGAAAGAGCTTCGGCCGCGCGTCTCACCTGAAGACCCACCAGCGGCTCCACACGGGCGAAAAGCCCTACAAATGCACGCTGTGTGAAAAGGCTTTCACCCAGAAGGCTGGGCTGATCATGCACCTGCGGCAGCACACAGGTGAGTGTGGGGCTGAGTGATACCACAGAAACGTGATATTACAGCCAAACAGTAGATCCGGAATTAAAATATAAACATTAAAAGCTGAAAAATATTATGTAAGTGTAAAAAGCACTCGCCAATATCATAACTGCATAATGGTCTGATTTGTTACTGTGCTCGTATAAAAAGGGGAAGTCCACAGATCTTTCAACCTTTCTGCACGATGTAAACACAGTCGCTCAGACATCTTCACAGCAGTTGTGATGGGAACCAAACGTCTGACGAGCTCCATCACACAGAGTTATTAGATGAAACCTCTATAATGAGGCTGCCTGCAGAACTACCGCTGTTTTCCATCATCAGCATTCCATATAAACTCAGGAGACTCGTGTAGGTTCTCTGGTGGTTCTGGATGGTAAATAAAGTGTCTATATCTGTGTTGTAGTCATGGCGACGCCTGGTTCCCATCACCACCACTGTAAAGACGTCTGAACCGTTTTACACCAAACCTCTCTGAATGAGTCTGTCTGTCTGTCTGTCTGTCTGTCTATCTATCTATCTATCTATCTATCTATCTGTCTGTCTGTCTGTCTGTCTGTCTGTCTGTCTGTCTGTCTGTCTGTCTGTCCGTCTATCTATCTATCTATCTATCTATCTATCTATCTATCTATTTATCTGTCTGTCTGTCTGTCTGTCTGTCTGTCCATCTGTCTATCTATCTATCTATCTATCTATCTATCTATCTATCTGTCTATCTATCTATCTATCTATCTATCTATCTATCTATCTATCTATCTATCTATCTGTCTATCTATCTATCTGTCTGTCTGTCTGTCTGTTTATCTATCTATCTATCTAACTATGTCTGTCTGTCTAGTTGAAGTTACTTGCTGTGTAAGTCGTTATTTTGTCGTCTCCTAGGTGAGCGTCCATATAAATGTGAGAAATGTGGCAAAGGCTTCCGTAGCTCCGCCCACTTGCTGTCCCATCAGGCCCTGGAGTCAGGAGAGGGAAGGCACGTGTGTGTGAAATGCCGGAAGAGCTTCAGGTCGGTGTCGGTGCTGAGGCAGCATGAGAAGAGCCACCAGGGCGGCGCTGTCGAGGCGCTCCGCTGCAGCGTGTGCTCGGACTCCTTCGTCTGCTCCCCCTACCTGCGGCTGAAGCTCCGCCTCCGGCCCGCCGAGTGCATCTATCACTGCAAGGTGTGCAACAGGATGTTCGACAAGATGTCCATCTTCGAGAGGCACTGCGAGAAGCACCGCGAGCAGCCGGACTCAGACGTGGAGGAGGAGGGGGAGAAAGAGGAGGACACCGGGGACCCTCTGTTCCTGCCCCACGGGGCAGACTTCACGTACCCCTCCGAGGTGAACACTCGCTCCAAAACCAGAGCGAAGACCAAACTGGAGCCCTCAAAGTGACGCCCGGTTCTATGCACATCACGGAACATCTGTCTTTGCACTACATTCACACTATTGTTCAAAGGTTTGGAGTCACCTGCATATTAATAACTGTGATCATAGTCCATAACGCTTAAACAGTGTCGATCCAAATGAATTCAACGCTTATGTTTTATTGAATATTTCAACTTTTTAAGGGGGTAAACAACAAAAGCTATTAAACGATAAATATATACTGTCATTTGCTGTTTATAGAAATTCCCTGTAAGCGTTTAAAAGCATCATTTAATTTTATTATTACATTTCTTAATTATTAGAAATGTTCATTTTCATCTAGAACTTCATTCTAGATAGTAATTTTATTAGAATTTCATTCTAGATTGTAATTCTATCAGAATTCTATTCTGGATATTACATTTTATGAGAATGTCATCCTTGATATTAATTTATTAGAACTTAATTCTGGATATTAATTTATTAGAACTTCATTCTGGATATTAATTTATTAGAACTTCATTCTGGATATTAATTTTACCAGAGCTTCATTCTGGATATTAATTTATTAGAACTTCATTCTGGATATTAATTTTACCAGAGCTTCATTCTGGATATTAATTTATTAGAACTTCATTCTGGATATTCATTTTTCCAGAGCTTCATTCTAGATATTAATTTATTAAAACTTCATTCTGGATATTGATTTTACCAGAACTTCATTCTGGATATTAATTTATTAAAACTTCATTCTGGATATTAATTTATTAGAACTTCATTCTGGACATTAATTTTACCAGAGCTTCATTCTGGATATTAATTTATTAAAACTTCATTCTGGATATTAATTTTACCAGAACTTCATTCTGGATATTAATTTATTAAAACTTCATTCTGGATATTAATTTATTAAAACTTCATTCTGGATATTAATTTTACCAGAACTTCATTCTGGATATTAATTTATTAGAACTTCATTCTGGACATTAATTTTACCAGAGCTTCATTCTGGACATTAATTTTACCAGAGCTTCATTCTAGATATTAATTTATTAAAACTTCATTCTGGATATTAATTTATTAGAACTTCATTCTGGACATTAATTTTACCAGAGCTTCATTCTGGATATTAATTTATTAAAACTTCATTCTGGATATTAATTTTACCAGAACTTCATTCTGGATATTAATTTATTAAAACTTCATTCTGGATATTAATTTATTAGAACTTCATTCTGGACATTAATTTTACCAGAGCTTCATTCTGGATATTAATTTATTAAAACTTCATTCTGGATATTAATTTTACCAGAACTTCATTCTGGATATTAATTTATTAAAACTTCATTCTGGATATTAATTTTACCAGAGCTTCATTCTGGATATTAATTTATTAGAACTTCATTCTGGATATTGATTTTACCAGAACTTCATTCTGGATATTAATTTATTAAAACTTCATTCTGGATATTAATTTTACCAGAACTTCATTCTGGATATTAATTTATTAAAACTTCATTCTGGGTACTAATTTTATTAGAATTCAATTCTGGGTACTAATTTTATTAGAACTTAATTCTGGATATTAATTTTATTAGAACTTCATTCTGGATGTTTTACAGCATTTTCAGTCATTTTAAAGTCTTCTGCAGCTCTGATCTTCATTCTGGACTTTTCCAACTTTTCCAGCTTCCTACTAATCGTCTGCGTAGTTGTAGAAAATTATCCATGTACAATAACACTAATCGCGTCTGCACCCGAACAGATCCGGTATCCCTGAAAACACTGATTCCAGATTTTTGAACGGTAGTGAGTGTTTTTGAGTGTGTTGGTTTAAATGCTCAGAAATAGTGAAATGATTTTGTACAGGTTGAAGTGAAGTTGTGGAACTAAGCGCTCTAAAATCTGCAGTTAATGAAAACGTAACTATGCAAGTTTAGGATCTGCTCTTTAAATGTAGCTGGTGTGTAAAGCTGGCGGGATTTGGTAAAAGAGCTCTGATTTAAAACGTGCAAGTCCTTTGAATATTAAGTTTGACTTAGTTTGGCTGTACAGTGGCCTGTTGGTTCATTTCATGCTTGTGATCACACTTGGAGATCGGCCTTCCCGCACTGTCCACCTCTAACAGCACACCTGATCTGTTTGATCCAACTGTTTTCTGAAGTCCGTGAATCAGGCCTTTGGAATTTGGGATGCAGGTGAAACCTGCAGGACAGTAGAGCTGCAGGAGGAGAGATGGTGCCACTGCATTAGATTACAGCCAATCTAACCCCAAAACAGCACCACACTGTAGAACCTGACACCGTGTTACAGAATCACTCACTATTCAAAGTTCAAGAACTAAACATGTTAAGGCACCCGGGTTACTAACTTATTTAAAGGGCCCATATCCTTCATTTTTATTGTATCTTATTATTGTATCTTGTATATGCTTTATTTTTTTGCTCAGACATTTAAGTGGGTTCATGTACCAAAAAAGACATCGTTCATTTTTATACGACCGTTTTCCAGCCACTCTTTATCCCTTAAAGCCGTTACACACCGAACGCGATGTTAACAACAACACGAAAATGCGAAATAACTAGACACTTTTTTGTATGAAAACTTTATGCACTGTATATGATGCAAAATCTTTTTTGGAATTTCATCGGGTTTTTTGTGCCGTGGAAAATGGGCAGAATAGCCTATATATCAAAAATTCGATACTGGCAGAAAATATATACAAAAATATGAAACAACGGTCCTTTGGTCCTCAAGAAATGGACAGATTGTGACGCAGTTCTTCTTCCTGCTCTTATGGCATTTTTAATTTTGAGTATTAGTTTCTTTCCATGATTCTTCCTTAAGGCCTTAGAGCATTTTTGCTTTTGAGTCTCAAGTCTTCTCAGTGTATCTTCCTCATGTTTTCCACATTTGAAAAGCAAAATTTTACTGGAACACAGCTGCTCTGTCATCTTGGTTGTCGTCATGCCAACAGCAGAGATGACCATGATTGGTCAGTGAGTTTTGATGTCATCAGTCATTTAACTTACTGCCGTCCAAATAAATCAGAAGAATGAGTCCCGTTAGGTGTGTAACAGCCTTTAGAATCAAATAGGCTGTTTTTGTTGCTGTGCCCTTTAAGACTGATACATGTAAATAATCGCTCTGTTCTGATTGGTTGCCTCTTTCAAAAGGGCGCTGCAGCTGAAACACTCCTTATAACTTCAGTGTGAGTGGGCGGGGCTAAACTGCTGTAGGCAGAATAGGAGAATATATGTAAATGTGTTGTGACATCAGAAAAACTGAATTTAAAAGAGGCTATTTTTCAGCTTAGTTTCCACATCTGGACTGTATGGAGTCGGGAGTGAACCTTATTAGGGTTTAAATTGGTGTATATATTGTTTTTAATGATATGGGCCCTTTAATATTAAACCGTCGCTCTTGCTGCAGCACTGGGCCTTATTGGGCCGTAAATTTGAATCAAACTGTTTATTCGCACCCGTTAAACTGCAGCCACATCGTTCAGTTATCAATCTAAAGCCTTTTTCACTTTCACTGCTACGCATTATTTGGTTCTGTAGTTATTACAGTGAGACGTTGTGTGGACCCTCATAGGGACCCATTGCATGTTAAGGGGTCATGAAATCAGAGCACTAATATGCACAGCACCGTTAGAAAGCTCTAAGCTGTTACTGAGGTGGCTCTGGAAGTGTTTATGCAGTTCTCGATTGGGGCTTTATGCTTTAATAAATCACTGTTCTACTTCCAAGAACCTTTTGTTAAGCTTTGATTACCGGGGACTATGAAACCCTTCCTCAGAGGTTTTCTGGAAACGAACTCATGCATTTTGTCAAAGTTAAACTTTTCATCCTTTGATTTTCCAAGTACGAAACACTTTGAGTTGGGTTTAAAGTAATGTGTAAAAACAGAAAACAGTATGACATGAAATGTGTCACAACAGGTGTGTTATTTAACACGTCAATTTTCAGGGTGATCACTCATGTAGTATGGTCAGAAATGTGTCAAATAATTTAAATATATGGTGTTTATGTTGGTCCAGTTGCCAAACTACCTTTTTCTGAAAGTATATAATGAAGGGCACACACAAACACACACTCCCACACCCACACACACACACACAGCAGTGCAGATTTACTGTCCTCTGAAAAGAACAACACACAGACATTAATGTCTAAACAGCAGCAGCACAAGTGAGTCCACCTCACAATGAACACGTCCACATTGAGCTCAAAGTGTCACTATTCTGTGTGACCCCCATTATTATCTAGCACTGCCTGAACCCTCTTGGGCCTGGAATTCACCAGAGCTGCACAGGCTGCTACTGGAATCCTCTTCATGATGACATCACGGAGCTGGTGGATGTTCGACACCTTGCATTCCTCCACTTTCCGCTTGAGGATGCCCCACAGGTGCTCAAAAGGGTTTATATCTGGAGACTTGGCCAGTCCATCACCTTTACCTTCAGCAAGGCAGTTGTTATCTTGGAGGTGTGTTTGGGGTCGTTATTAAGTTGGAAAACTGCCATGTAGTGCAGTTTCCGAAGGCAGGGGATCGCGCTCTGCCTCAGAATGTCACAGTACCAGGTGGAATTCATCTTTATCTTAATGAACTGCAGCTCCACAGTGCCGGCAGCTCTCATGCAGCTCCAGAGCATGATGCTACCACCACCATGCTTGACTGGAGGCAAGAGACAGTTGTCTTGGTGCTCCTCGCCAGGGTGCCACTACACATGCTGGACACCATCTGAGCCAAACAAGTTTATCTTGGTCTCGTCAGACCACAGGACATGGTTCCAGTAATCTATGTTCTTGGACTGCTTGTCTTCAGCAAGCTGTTTGGGGGGTTTCTTGTGCGTCAGCTTCGGAAGAGGCTTCCTTCTGGGACGACGGCCATGCAGACCGAGTTGATGCATTGTGTAGCGTATGGTCTGAGCACTGACAGGCTGACCTCCCACTTCTTCAACCTCTGCAGCAATGCTGGCAGCACTCATGCATCTATGTTTTTAAGATATTTTCTGGATATGACGCTGAACACATGGACTTAACTTCTTTGGTTGACCCTGGTGAGTCCTGTTCCGAGAGAACCTGTCCTGGAAAACCTCTGTAGGACCTTGGCCACTGTGTTATAGCTCAGGGTGTTAGCAGTCTGGCCTAGGCGTCTTTGTGGAGAGCAACAATTCTGTTTCTCACATCCTCAGAGATTCTTTACCATGAGGTGCCGTGTTGAATATCCAGTGGTCAGTGTGAGTGAATTGTACCCAAAACACCAAATTTAACAGCCCTGCTCCCCATTCACACCTGGAACCTTATAACTCTAACAGGTCACATGACACCAGGGAGGGACGACGACACAACTGAATCTCCAACTCATCCCAAAGGTATTGGATGGAGCTCCATCACTCCAGAGAACACCTCTCCACTGCTCCACAGCCTAATGCTGGGACCACACTTGGCATTGGGCATGGTGACGTTTAGACCTCTCAGGAGTGCGTTTCCATGGAAAAGCCATAGTTCTATTCTGCTGAAAACTACTGAGCGGCTACTGGCTGAAACTGTGGATGAGTTATGATGAGTGAACCTACATGAGTCTTCTGAGCGTATATGGAATGATGGAGGTTCCTTTTTCCTCTGCATGTACGTCTCGACTACAAATAAATTGAAAAAAATATATACTTGAGGCTAAAATCTTATCGTAAAACTATGGAGCCTCTAAGGTGACACGGTGATCATTTGTTAATAAGGCGTGGCAACAAATGAATATACTGAGGCCAATAAAAATATCCACCACGTCAGCTTAGGGGCTCCATAGAAAGCGTAAACATCATACAACAACGTCTCAGACATCAGTTAGCAAATTCATTCGGAGCCTCTAAGGTGACATGGTGGTTATTTTTTTAATAAGGCATGGCCACAAATACATTGGGGCCACGAGTTATGAGAAATTTTACTTGTGGCCTCAATATAGTGATATGTGGCCTGTGCCACAGGCTATGCTGCTGTGAGGAACGTAGGTAAGCAGCTCTTGGGAGGCGCAGGTTAAAAACCTCCTGCTGCCGCTGTTGATGTTATTAGTGGAGTTGTGTTTGTTTGGAGTAACAGTGACCGAGGAGGGTGGGTTTACAGTGCGTTGAAGTGTCTACACCCTATGGACCCTCTTCTTCTATGCCAAAGATACAGTATTAATTTATGGCCTGAATATAGTAATCTGTGGTATAGTAATATATTGTTACTATACATAATATATAATATTATGATACTAATTTGTGGCCTCAATATATTCATTTCTGACCACACCTTATTAAAAAATAATCAATTTATTATTGATTATTGGGGGGGGGGCAATTGGGGGTTAGGTGTTTTGCTCAAGGACACCTCAGTCATGCACTGATGGTGCTGGGGATCGAACGGGTAACCACAGGTGGACGTCTGGTTCCTATCACCACCACTGTGAAGAAATCTGACTAAGTTTCTCTAGAGCAGAGCAAACCAGTCTGAGTGACTTTATTTCCCTCTTAAGCATTTAATTATGCAGAAATTCTGGGGGGTGAAAATCGGTGGACTTGCCCTTTAAGCCAAAAGCGAGGCACTGTGTTCGTTTAAGGTTTAGAAGACTTAATGTAATAATAATCAGCCGCCTGAGCTCGTGTAAGTGCTTCACACGTTATTTTCACCAACATTTTATGCAGCCCGGCTACAACCCCCCCCACCCCCTTCGTCCGACGAGCACACTTCCACACTCTCACACACTCTCGCACTCTCTCTCTCTCTCTCACTGACACACTCTCAGAGCACACTTCCACAGCCCTGCTGAGCACAGCGCAGCGCCGCGCCGGCCTCTGGCTGCTTTATTCCCGCCGAAATGCCTCCGAAGAAGCCCGCTCCAGCCACGGGGAACAAGAAAACCCAGGAGAAGAAGAAAGAAAAGATCATTGAAGTGAGTGAAGGAACGAGTCCGGGCACATAAAGTGTGATATTCCGCTCCGGCTGCTCTGCCATGCTCACAGCAAGGCCCGTTAGCTTAGCTTAGCTTAGCTTAGTTTATCTTAACTTGGCTTGACCACAGATATGTCAGCCTAGCCTAGCTTAGCTTAGCTTAGCTTAGCTTATCCTAGCCTAGCCTAGCTCTAACACGCCAACCCGGCTTCTTTTCGCCAGCGTCTTGTTCGAATTGCCCCGCTCCACCTTAAACAGCGCGCCGGTCGCTATCGCAGCGCTTGAGGCGCCAGTATGTACCTATGACGTTGGCTACCATTTAAGGTGGAACGGGATAATTCGTGCAAGAACAAGAACCCGACTTCACCTTCGCCTTGCTCAGCGCTCACATGATATCTGAGGACGGAAACAAATTCACAGACGTTTAAACAACATCTTTATGGAAATGATTCGTTGAATTTTTAATAAATGTTAATGAAACTGCTAACGCTAACGCCGCTAGCCGCGAAGGCGGCTCTGCTTGCTTGGCATTGGCGAAGAACTTGTTAACTTGTCTAGGTGCCTTGTTTCGCTTAAGGGCGTAACAGTAACATCGCCTTTGGTTGTCTTGATTGTATTAGGCATATGTTTTAATGGGTTTTATGTAAGTTATGTCTTACAGTATTAATAAATCGGGTAAATATCTAGATAAGTTAGCTGAGTCAGCTAACGCTACCTGTGAAGCTGTAAGTTAGCTGTAGAGCTAATGTGGTTTAGCCAACACAGAAACCACATTTATCAGCCCACTGGGCCCAGTAAACACACGCCAGTTCAGGTTTTCCACTGGTTCACTGTCTTTACTGCATGTCTGCTATGTCACTAAGTTAAAGGGGCATTTGAATGGGGAGCTTTCACTCACTCTGGTCTAATGTTGTCTGTAACAGGATAAAACCTTTGGCCTGAAGAACAAAAAGGGAGCCAAGCAGCAGAAGTTCATCAAAACGGTCACACAGCAAGTCAAATATGGGCAGCAGAGTGCACGGCAGGTAAGGCCTGAGCTCAACACTGCACAGCATGCGGTGACGGACACCTGTTGTGTGATGGCACTTTCACAGCTTTTGATTGCTGGTGTTGGCTTTAGTGTTCGGTATCAGATCAAGGGCTGTTCACTGTGCCTCCTGTACCGTGGCACTGACATGCCGTGATGCTGCTTTTCGGTTGTGAGGACATAGTTGACTGATAATGAGCATCACGGTTGTGGTAATTGACTTTATAACCATTTGTCACACACTGTGAAATCAGACCTCCGCATTCAAGCCATCCAAGCAGTGAAACACACACACACTAGTGAATACACACACACACACTAGGGGGCAGTGAGCACACTTGCCCGGAGCAGTGGGCAGCCCTATCCACGGCGCCTGGGGAGCAGGTGTTAGGTGTCTTGCTCAAGGGCACTTCAGTCATGGACTGTCAGCCGAGGGGATCGAACCGGCGACCTTCCGGTCACAGGGCTGGTTGCCTGACCTCCAGCCCACGACTGTTAATAATGTCCATAAAACAGCTGCGTTCTCGTGTGTTTGTAGCATCTACTTTGTGAGCTTCATTCACGGTGTCGTCTTTTCAGATTGCTGCTGCCGAAGCCGAAAAGGGCAAAAAAGGTGAGAAGAAGAAGGAGCTCGCCGAGCTGAATGAGCTTTTCAAGCCTGTGGTGGCAGCACAGAAAGTCAACAAAGGTAACCGGATGCCGTTCTGGTTGAAATGTTTGAATGCAACGTACTTCGAGTTGGATTGGAGCAAATATGTGGACTGCTTGGGGGTCTTTGTGGCAGACCCTTCTTTGTTTTTTTTTTAGAAGTGATATTTTCCTTTTACTTTGTTCACACGGTGATCATTCAATAATGTCGATGATGATTGCTTACAGCCGTGCCTCTCTGAGGACGCCTGATCTCAGTCATGACCGTTTTCCAAGCTCTTTTTATTGCTTAGAACTAAAACAGGCTGTTTTTGTTGCTGTACCTCTGAGATACGATAGCAGGGCTAAACTGCTGTAGGCTGAATAGGTGGATATATGTAAACAAGTTGGGACAGTGTGTTCAAAGCAGGCAGTTTAGTCTCCATATATGGACTGTATGCACTGGGAAGTGCATGTTTTGAGACTCGTAATGATGTTTATGTACTGTTTGAAAGTCTTAATGAAGATGGTAGATGATGTGGGCCCTTCAAGAGAGTGAACGTCATGCTTTTCTGAATATTTTATAGGTGTCATCACTGTAGGAATCATAATAAATGTTTAGATCAATTACAGAGAACCTATAATTATAGAACCTATATAGTTGAACTCGGCAGTATGACGCAATTTATTATTATTGTGATAAGTTATGTCAAAATATGTCACAGTAAGCTTATCTGAGCATATTGTGGATACCGTCAGTACTTTGACACTTCCCAACTGCGTGCTTGATCACAAGGCGAGCATAATTAGGCCTTTTTAATTGGGTTTAATGAAGTACAGTGTGAATAATATTGAATATGAATCATTGTATTCATACTTTTTGGTAGTGCCCGACTTAAAAATACTACTTTGTCTTTTCCAACTTATCAAATGTCAGATAAAATATATTTTGTGACATGGTGTTGTGAAAACATCTTGAACTGTCGTGAAAGGTTGTACGATATTGACAGTGCAATGTTTGATAAAGCTGTCGGATATCATGATGACACTAAGATAAATTATTAAAATAATTCAATAAAGACTGGGCTCCTTACATCAGAACTACAGAGGCATTTATTTGTGCACTGAAAGGCTGAGAAACAGCATTACCTCAACAGCTTTTTATATAAAGGCTACAAAAACAAACAAACCTTAAAATGAATAAACAAAAATGTTTAATTCTTAAATATGTTTGTTGTGCCTGTAGCCATTACTGTCTCACACACTTAAACACAACACTGTGAGAACAGTCCTGATGTTTGATGTTTTCACAGGCTTGTAGTTCAGTGTTGAGGAGCGTTTGATCTTTGTTGTGTGTATTTTGTTATTGGCTGTTTAGCCTAATGGTTAAGTTACTCTCCTGTGTGAGAGAGCTGCGTTCAGTTCCAGCACAGAGAAGCATTCATTGGCCCTTCTAACAGTTTGTGCCAGCAGTGTAATGACGTCTCTATGGCGCTGTGTGTATCTGCTCTATTACTGCAACTCTAACCATGTGTTTGTTGTGGAAACTCATATCGCGATAACAATAACACGTTTATGAAATACAGCCCCAGCGATGATGCATGTTTGCCATGTCGCCCTGATCTAATTTATGCTATCTGATCAGTTTCTGTTTAGGTTTTTCTCGAATTTCAGCCTGATTTATTTGTGTGATGCTGCATTATTATTATTATTATTATTATTATTATTATTATTATCATTATTATTATTATTATTATTACTATATATTATGATATGTAAATAGTGGATGTCCAAAATTGGACAGCACTTCTAATGAGTGAATTTGGTTACTTTAAGGTCGCTCATTGCTGGCATGTGTGTTCAGTTGCGTTGCACATGCACAGCTTGTATAATCTGCTTAGAAAAGCACTGATCAGTAGAATGAGATGTTCTGGAGCTGCTGCACAGGAGCCTGAGGTCACCATGCCCAATGCCAAGTATGGGCTAGAGGGGTATAAAGCCCACCAGCATTGGGCTGTGGACAGAGGTGTCAAATTCAGGTCCAGAAAGTAAAAGTCCTTCCCAGGATTTTGTTCCAACAGGCTGGACAGCTCTGCTGGTGGTGTGATCTAACTAGAGAAGCCAGCCTGTTGGAACAAAATCCTGGGAAGGACTTTTACTTTCTGGACCTGAATTTGACACCTCTGGCTGTGGAGCAGTGGAACTGTGTTCTCTGGAGTGATGGAGCTCCATCCAACATCTTTGGGATGAGTTGGAGGTCCAGAACCGTCCATCCAGCATCAGTACCTGACCTCACTAATGCCCAGCGTCCAGTGTGCAGCTCATTGTCTTCAAACTTTTAGACCTGTAGTGTGTCGTGTTGCCATATTGTCCTCACAGTTCCGCGTTTGCTCCTTTTCCCTTTTCTTTCAGGTGTGGATCCAAAGTCGGTGCTCTGCGCTTTTTTTAAACAAGGCCAGTGCACCAAAGGAGACAAGTGCAAGTTCTCCCACGACATGAGTCTAGACCGAAAGTCTGAGAAACGCAGCATGTACGTGGACGGCAGAGAAGAGGATCTGGAGAAAGAGCAAGGCAAGTCTTTTTATGCTCCTGATTCATCTTCATCTATGCTATCAGACGTGAGCATCCTTTGGCTTGATTTGAAGCGACACCGTATAATCGATGGTACATCTGTCCGTGAACATGTTTACCTGCCTCCCACAGCTGCACTGCAGTAGACTCTAGCGCAGGAGTCGGCAACATGTGGCTAGTTTACTGCCCTCTTGCGGCTCCACAGCTGAATCAGGTTTGTAGGTAAAACTAAAATAATCCTCCTCTACAGTAAAATAAAGCTCTGCTGATCCTTCAACTCAGTTTAACAGTAAATGGTCTTAAACGCTGGAGTTAATGTAGAACTGCTGATTCACCCTTTAACCCCGAAGATCAGTGCAGACTGCTGGTCACCATAGCAACGCAGACAACAGCCTTGCTCAGCTCGTAGCTACGAAACGGCAAGGAGAGAGATGTCAGTTATGCTCTGGTGCCTCAAGCACCTTTTAAGGTGGAACGGGAAATTTGTACAAGAACCTGGCGAATGAGAAGCGATTTCAACCTTGTTTAAAAAAAAGAAAAGAAAAGAAAACAAGCTTGAAAGATTTTACAAGAAGCTGTTCCACTTTTGCGGAAAAGTTTCCTGCCGGAGATGCGAGAAAAGCGGCTATAGCTGAGCTGAAGATTAAAGCAGAGCGAAGTAGGTCTGAGTTTGCGTTTATATTAAATTTGTTAGTCAGTGCTAGGTCATTAGGTTTAGGTTCCTGACTCCTGCTCTAGAACGATACTTTCTGGCCTAAATGTTAATTAAGAAAACCCCTTTCTGATTATGTGTCTGGAGGAACCTTTGAAAACCTCTGACTGCTTTGGGGTGGATTTGTGGGGCCAGACTGTCTCTCTTGGTAAACCAGTCTTTTAATAGAACGTCATTAATTAGTGACGCTGACGTCTATTAAAATGATCAGAAGCACAAAACACTGAAGGTAAACAGTTTCCATCAGGGAGAACCGAGTGGCTCTGAAATCACTTTTTACACACAAGCAAAGTTTCAGTTTCAGATTTATTTACAACTTAGTTCCAAGTTTAAGTTGAATAAAAACTGGCTTTAAACTCAGGATCACAGATGAGCTCCTTTACTATGTTGATCTGTAGGCGTCTGTTCATAAACATAAACCAGCCCAAACTCATTTACTATAAAATGAAATGGTGTTTGTAGAAATTCAGAAAAAAGCCGCGTCAGTCTCGACTGCATATGTGGACATATTTCTATATTGAGCTCTATTTACACAAAGTTAGGTTAGTTCATCATTTATGTTGAACAGACTCTCCCAAAGTTTTACGCTGCTGCGCTGACGTTGAACCGCGTGCTGCACTGGGTCGGTATGACCAACAGGTCAAAACCAGCTCTGAACAAAGTGACCGCTGGGCCCTGATTGGTGCTCTGGCTTTGCGCTTCTTTCGTTTTGACATGTTACGTTTTTATACACACAGAAACCAAAAGGAGCGACAGATTTCTCAAAATGAAGGAGGAAAAAGTCGGATATTAGACTCTGAAATGTAGTGGAGTGAAAGGAAAAAGTCGCCCACAAATGGAGAAACTTCAGTACAGATACACCAAAAATACTAAAGTACAGAAACTAATTACATTTACTCAGTTACTCAGTTACTGTCCTCCACTGCTCATAACAGTTTATGAACTGCCTGTAGACGAGTTTGATCAATCAGACCCATCAAAACACTCATGCATCTGTGTTTCGTTGCTCTCCAAACAAAACCGTGTGTTTTTGTAGAGTTTATTACCAGCTCTCCTTCACGTCGTGTGAAAACTTCGTGGCGAGTGGACCAATAGAAATGCTCTAAAATCTCTTGGAGTAAAATCTCCTTGCATGAACTTGCATTAGAGGGTGGGGGTGTTTTTGCCCTCTCCTGGAAAGTTATTATTTTGGAGCTGCTTGTTTTTCCTTGGTTGTGATGTCACACATCATCGCTGTCCATCACCAGTAACTGCTAGTCTGACACAGTCTTCAAGCTTCATACCATAAAAAGCTGATATTTTGGTTTGGTGGGTCGGTCTGGAGTGCCTTTCAGAGCTCAGGGAGGCAGATGACAATGTTTTTTGATCTGTGATCATAAATGCTGCAGCATCAGTATGAGAGCACGTGTGTGTGTGTGTGTGTGTGTGTGTGTGAGAGTGTGTGAGAGAGAGAATCTGCAGCTGTAAAGTGAAGAGCAAGTATCTCTAACTTCATTAGCTCGGAATTTAACGACACTGCAAACACAAACAAAAAGCCGAAGCCTGAGTGCTGATCGCAGCACAAGCCAGTACCTTATTGCAGCTGCAATCTGAACTGCATCTGTGAAGGTGAATTAACCTGTGATGCATAATGTGAAATACGTGTATAAATAAACAGAAAAGTAATTCGGTTACGATTAACGTCACTGATGCACCCTCACTCGACATCCCCTTGGGGGTCCATGTACCACAGTTCGGGAACCACTGCTGTAGAGGTAAAGGATTGCTGGAGCTGCAGAAACGACTTGTTAAATAAGAAGTACAGCAAGTATAAATAAATAAAAATAGCAAAGTAGCTGCTCGACTATTTAAGTTAAGTGAGTTTTCTCTGGCTGAAGGGGTAAAAAACTGGTGTCTAGTGTCTATTTAGTGCTGAATAAAGACAGAATCACTTTTCTTTACGATTTTGTTCAGGAACTGAGCGACACTGATGCTACTTAGATTGTATTGTATTAGCTGGCTGTTGTAATTGGGTGACACCTCTGAGATTCCCGATGGTCATGTGATGTATTCGTGTAATGCGTCTGTCAAGCCCAGTGTGACTGAGGGATACGATACTGCTATACAGGCTCCATGTCATTTCTTAGTTTTACCCGTTTTTTTCTTCAAGGGTCAACAAGGAGCAGTGGTTGAGATCTTCCCTCGGAAATGAGCCCCTCATATAAAAGAGCATCGCTTCATTAACAGCTACCAGCGCTGCTCTGTAGGCGACCCTGCCCGTCTGCAGGGACAGCAGAGGAGGGGAAAGTTCAGCTCCTCACTGCTGGGCTTTAGTCACATTTAGGGATCAGACGCCTTCAAAGGGGGGGGCAGTTATTTATTATCACCCCCACTAATTCTTCAGTGATGTGAAGCTGAAGTCAGAGATTCTCCAGATTTTTATTCTAATTTTCCCGTTCCACCTTAAATGGAGCAGCACTTACATTCTGGCGCTTCAGGCGTCAGAACTGCTGGACTGTTTAAGGTGGAACAGGTAATTGAGCTAGCTAGCGTACATTCTAGCGTACATTGCTAGACATTCGCGTACTAGTGTTTTTTTTTTTTTTTATGCTTATATATGAAGAAAAGGACCAGAATCCACTGAAGCAACATTAAACTAAGATAAAACAGCGGGTATCGTCATTTTAACTGAGAAAATTCTCACATTTGTGAGTTTCTTTGGTCTCTTCTGCTCCATCTCGGTGTTGGGTTTTTTAATAATCATATCTCTCTGTTTGGAGATTCTGAAAAACCTCCGTTTGGACGTCATGTAGCCCCAACACTTCACCCCACCCCTCTATCTCAACACAATACACCCAGACGAGAACCTGCTAAACAGAGGGGTAGTGCTATGTGGTGGGGCGAGGGGTGAAATGGGATCGGGCCACAGTGAACTGCAACACAAATAACATTAAACTCTAGCTTAATGTTTGTTGTTATTCACATTATATATTTTTTCATATTTTTCAGATACAATGGAAAACTGGGATGAGAAGAAGTTGGAGGAAGTAGTCAACAAAAAGCATGGAGAGGCGGAAAAAAAGAAAGCGAAAACTCAGATTGTAGGTTCTGATTTCTGAATATTACTACATGTATGAATGTATTTATGTATGTATGAATGTATTTGTGTGACCTGGACCTGCGTGACGTTGGTGTTTTTAATAGGTCTGTAAGTATTTCCTCGACGCCATTGAAAACAACAAATACGGCTGGTTTTGGGTTTGTCCTGGTGGAGGGGACAGCTGCATGTACCGCCACGCCCTGCCAGTGGGATTTGTCCTGAAAAAGGACAAAAAGAAGGAAGAGAACGAAGAGGAGGAAATCTCGCTGGAGGAGCTGATCGAGAACGAAGTGAGTGGAGAAAGAAACTGAGCTAAATGTAGAGAGAGTTTCTCAGGGCTCGTCCAGAACAAGTGTTGGACAGGCGAGCGATAAATTTACTGAACTGATCAAACGTAAATACGCAAGATACAATGAGAAATACACCCTAAAAATGGTGCTTCAAGGGTTCTTTAGTAAAGAAAAAGTATATAGAACCATGAACGCTCGAAGAACCCTTTGCATTATTAAAGGGTTTATTGCATCGTGAAATGGTTCCATCTACAGGACGTTCTCCATCAATCTAAAGAACCGTTTAATGATGAGAACGATCATCCAAGCCACGCTGATCACGTCTAGACGCACAGCTAGCTGGCACATTGCACAGCTGACTAGGTAAAAAGGAGCCTTTTTTCTGATCCAGCAGCTCCTGATACCTGGAAAACAAGCAAACACACAAAATGGATTGAGGCAACTTGCTTAAGTGGGTGTATATAGGGAATAGACTGCAAGTGTTCCAGAAGAGCCCGTTGTTTTCAGTGCTCTGCTACTTCACATTCTCCATCAATAGCCATGTTTACATGCAGCCTAATAATCCGTTAATAATCCGGCTAATAGCTCAGAAACTGGTCTGCAGAGGAGACGAAGTTCATGCTCTGATCTTTAAAAGACGGCGGTGGGACGGACGTCCAGCTTATGTGTCTCAGAGCACGACGTCTTCCTCTCGGCCTTCTTTAATAAGGACGTGTGAAGGACGTTTTCCTGAGTCTGACGTCATTTTAAAGCAGTTAAAAACACAATCACTGCTCACTGCTGCTCATCTCACTCTGACTGGGCTCTGATGCTGGTCGTCATGGAAACGTTTACTCTAAGCGGTTCTCCACGCATGCGTGTCATTTTAGATTGGATTACTTAAAGTGAGCTTGTCAACAGAGATTTTCATCAGAGTGAGAATAAATACCTCAGTCTGAATCTGATCGGAATGTGTTTAATCAGATTAGGCAAAAATCTAAACACAGACAGTGTGAAGAACCCTTTAATCATGCAAGCTCTCGACTTGGACTCGGCTACTAAAAGTTTTGGTCTTGACTACAGCGCTGCATAGTCAGAGCGTGAGCACCTTTTATCAGTCCTTTAAAACCTCTTACATCTGTTCTGGTGTTTCTGTAGCGAGCAGCTTTGGGACCAAACGTCACTCGCATCACTCTGGAAACGTTCCTGGCGTGGAAGAAGAGGAAGAGGCAGGAGAAGCTGGCTAAAGCCCAGCAGGACATGGAGAGGAAAAAAGCCGACTTTAAAGCGGGCAGGTCGCTCGGGGTGAGTCATCAGCCTTTATTTGTTTGGTGAAAGAAAATATATGGAGGAATTAAAGGGCCCATATCCTACGATTTCCCAAACAGGGAGCAGCTGTTTTGCAGCTTAGTGTTTTAATATATATGAACTTTATGACTGGGGAGTGAATGCTAGAGGTGTAACGGATCACACATCTCACATAGAAGATCATTTCACGGATTTTGAGTCATGGATCAGATTCTTTTTCCTTTCAGAATAAAAAAAAAAAGACGTTTAAATTGCTTTCCGTTTATTAAGAACAATAAAAAATCATAAAGCATGGAACTTTTGGCCACGGTGTTAAATGAAAACACGTTTAATGTTTTTAAATAAAATCCTCAAAATAAAATAATCAATACTCGAGTGCAGTTGGAGGCCTGATGACCTTTTTCCAGCACGTTCAACCTTTTTGTCCACCACTTTTTCACCGCCACCAGTAAATGTTACAGGGAAGCCAAAATGCTCCCGTACATGCGATTCAAACGACGCAGGAGGCCTTTCAAGCCAAGACTGCTGTCGCTGCTAACTGCTTGGAACATGCTTCGTTCCTGTGACACACAGTACCTTACGTTCAGGTCACAAACGGAATAAAAAGCCTACTAGTCGTTAAAGTCGTAAAACTAGTCGTTAGTGCTGTTAAAAGAAACGAGCTGTTTTAATTGTCACATTATTAAAGCAGTAAGTTATGATGTGTGATGTCACTCAGCCCCCCATCAGCAGCTAAAACACCCAAAACAGTCTCATTTATTTGTGGCCTTGGAAATATTTATGCTATTTTAATTATCAAGTTATAGGCCAAATTAATTAATTAATTTATTTATTTATTTATTTAATAAGCGATCTCTCTCAGCCCCCCATCAGCATCCAAACTGCACCAAAACGGTCTCATATGTTTGTGCCATTAAAAGAAATGTTTGTGCTTCATAATTAAGTTATTAAGCTATTAGATTTGCCGTGTGACACGTTCAGCTCTGTGAAGCTTCAACTAGCTTCACTTTTATAAATGGCACAATATGATACTGACACACATTAATAGTTGAGATGACCTTCCTATGTGAAATTGTGTGTTTTCTAAAGAAAAGCTAGTGTCTTTTCATTGTACTGACCAGAAGGTGGCAGTAGAGACCGGTATTGGCCAAGTATTGAGCCACGAGTCTCTTTCACAGTCCATCTTTTCTCAGACAGTTTAGAAATGCAGTAGTTTCCTTTAAGCATCTGAATCAGCTGCTTGTAAATGCCTGTTATCTCTCTGCTGATCCACTGTAGCCAGATGTCTCAATATTGCAAGCTTGTAATGCTTTTGAGTTTGATTTATTGATGTTGTAATATCTCATTGTTTTGACATCATTACCTGCTGTGTCCAGGTGAGTGGGCGTGAGGTGTTCGAGTTCAGGCCTGAGCTGGTTAACGATGACGACGAGGAAGCTGACGATACCGAATATATCGAAGAAGACGACGACGAGGTTTCTCAAGAGGTGAGAAGCAGCTAAAAAAACAGACTTTAAGGACAGCTGGCTTTTTATGAAATAAACAAACAAGCTTTTTTTGTCAGTTTACAGTAACTTAACCTATTAAAGCCCAAGCAGGTAATCAGAAACCACGTTTTAGAGGTGAGCATGACGTGTTATTACATTAGGAAACATGCATTACAGGAAAACGTGAGTTTCTGTTTAATTAATAAGATTTAATTTAATTGATGTCTGCATCACAAATATAGCCGTTTTATTTACTATCCAGAACCACCAGGGAACCTATATGTCTGTTTTTATATGTAACTCTACCTAAAATAGCAGTAAATATGAAAAGGTAGGTTTTTTTTAAGGACTATTTTGCGTTAGAACACCTTACATGTCTAAGTAAATTTTACCGTGTGTTTGACCGGCCTGATCATTATCAAAATATGTTTAATTTTATTGATTATGTTGATGGGGTTTCTATTCTGATGTTGGTATAGAACTGCCTTAATCTGCGCTGCCTGTGGATCTGATCGGTATGCGTCTCTTTTCCAGGTGGAAGCAGAAGAGGAGTTCCAAGACATCGACATTGCCAGGTTCATTCTTAAAGAGGTGGACAACACGGGTATAACGGTGGCAGCAGCGGACAGGTTCACATCTCGGGTTCCGCCCAACGGCGAGACAGACGGTGAGTGGGAGTGGAGTGGCGTTCTGGCTCAGGGAAACGGGACCATGTTTGGGAGCATTTAAAGGCGTTACTCACATTCCTTCTCTCTTATGTCACGGAGCAAGGGTCACATTATTCCTGAATCACGGTGTAGGGCTCTTGGAGAGAACTGACCGTGTTCTGTTAGTGAAGTCACGGTTTGGTTGTTTTGGTTTGGATAGTTCATCTCCTGTAAAGTACCTGAAATGTAGTTTCTGCTGTTGTGCACCACATATTACATGTAAAGACCACAAAGGCACCAGCACTCCCAGTTTACCATAATACCCTGTCAGTGAACCCCCAGATCTGCACCTTGCGTAGTTAGTATAATAATAGTATGGTGATAATAAGTATATATAAGTATGGTGATAATAGTAGCTGTATTTATGTAGCTTTTTCCAACTGAAAGAGCTTAAAGTTTTAAGAGGAGGACGGATTTAAAACTTACAGCTTGAAACTGTCAACTCAGGCAAATTAAGGCCCAGTCCCATTTCTTCTCTTTACCCCTACGCCTTGTTTTTGAGTGTCACCCTAACCCCTTGGACCGGAGTTGCTGGGTAGTGGTTGAAATCTTGCTCTATGAAATGGGCCCTCAAATAAACAGCATTACTTCATTGTATACCGTTATATACAGTCATTATATACCGTTACCTGTAATTTCTTATACAGTCATTATTGCACTGCATCTCTCATTATAGATATTATCAGAGACGGTTATGTTTTTGCTGTTTGTATATCTGCCTGTAGACAAGATGTGGTATATTTATTCTTGTTAAATGTCTACACCCGTTTGTGTGTCTGCTAAATTTCCTTCAGGATCAATAAAGCGTCCATCCGTCCATCCACCCACCCACCAGCGCTGCTCTGTGGGCGACCCTGCCCGTCTGCAGGGACAGCAGAGGAGGGGAAAGTTCAGCTCCTCACTGCTGGGCTTTAGTCACATTTAGGGATCAAACGCCTTCAAAGAGGGGGGCAGTTATTTATTATCACCCCCCCCCCCCCCCCCCCCCCCCAATTCTTCAGTGATATGAAGAATTTTTTTTTAGTAATTTTTATGCTTTTTATGAATAAAATGACCAGACTACCCTGAAACAGCATTAAACTAATGTAATACGATGGTTAGTGTGATATATTTTTAAATGCATTTAATTTTTAAATAGAAATTCTTACATTTGTGGGTTTCTTTGGTCTCTTGCTTAGCCGTCTTTTTATTTTGCGGTTTTTATTTTTTCTCATACCCTGTGTTTGCAGGGTCATGTTGCCCTAACACTTCATCCCACCCTCAATCTCAGCAGGTGTAGGAGACACACTGCACCTAGACGCGTGAAGGAGGGCTTAGGGCCAAGTGGTAGGGGCGAGGGGTGAAATGGGATTGGGCCTAAAACAAAGCAAAAGGTCCTAGTGTCCAGTTTTGTGACTCTTGTGTTTTTCGTGGTGTGTCCTGTAGACCATAAGCTGAGCGAAGCTTCCGGAGGAGCGGAGAACGGAGAACACAGCGAGGACCAGACGCTCGAAGAGAACGGAGAG
Source organism: Pygocentrus nattereri (assembly GCF_015220715.1). Classification (NCBI taxonomy): domain Eukaryota; kingdom Metazoa; phylum Chordata; class Actinopteri; order Characiformes; family Serrasalmidae; genus Pygocentrus; species Pygocentrus nattereri. Next base: position 5,919,121 of record NC_051216.1, on the reverse strand, counting down.
AGTGCGGGAGAGGAAACGGAGGCGGTGCCTGTGGACGAGAACCTGTTCACTGGTGAGGATCTGGACGAACTGGAGGACGAGTTAAACACACTGGACCTGGACGAGTAAAGCTGAGCTGCTGAGCTTCTTCACCCTCTCCATGAACTCCATACGAGGCTTGAAGTGAATGACAGTGGTTTTTTTTTTTTTTTTTTTTTTTTTGTCTCCGACAAATAACCAACACCTCCACCAAAACTGTCGGGAAGAGAACCTGGCCGTCTGCTGTCCCTGACTTCCCTCTCGGAGCCGATCGGAGGAGGATCTTTTACTCCAGATCAGATTTTTCTTGGTTTTTTTTTTTCCCACGCCATTAATAAAACAAAAACAAGCTGATTTTGCTCTTTGCGTAAAAGATTTCCAGCGGGATCATATTTCAAAATAAATATTTATTAGGCCACTGATCATTTTTTCTTTTGTCCAATATAGTCGGATTTAAACTGCATTGGTATTGGTCCAAGTTAAAACCTGCAGTGCTAATGCGAAGGCTGATTTACTTTAAATTTAAAAACTCTTAAAATTGGCTCTTTTCTCCCTGTTCCTTTTTCCTGAACAGCTGAAATGTCAGCTTTAATGAATACAAAGGATTTTACTGCTGATACAATTTGAGTTTACGATATAAACACCTGCATGACTGTAAATGAGGATGAGGATGTACGTGGTGAACTTGTCATGCTGAGGTCACTTGTTCTTAATTGGACTGAAGGGTCAGACAGTTTCTTGGGGCAGACGTGCTGGAGTTTGGTCATTTTAGGCTCTGACGCCGTGAAAGAAGCTTCAGGATGGAGAGGCCTGACGGACTGATCAGCGTTCTCAGATGTTCTGCTGAGGGTTTGAAGTGCTTTAGGGAAGGAGAGAAGCCGGAGAGTGGAATGTGTCTGTTCTCGTCTTCTGTTGTTTTTAAATGCCTCTCACCAACATGCCAAGACGAAGTGTAAATAAAAGAATATCAGAGACCGACGGAGTTATTCTGTGGTTTTAGATGATTTCTTTTCAGATATGTTTGGGACATGGTTTTTATTCTGGATTGAATAATCTGGAGTAGGGGCCTCAGACTCGGATTACTGGAGGGCCACTAGCCAGGTCATCCAAGGGGGGCTGAAAAAGTGTCCCACGTATTTTAAGTATTGAACTACGTAACAGATACGCAAAGTTTTGTGCATCTTAATGTTTATTAGCAATTTTTCTGTTACCCCAAGCCACAACAGCTACCCCTAATAAAACAATTGTTCAGTATTATTATTATTATTATTAGTAATACTAGTAGTAAGACTTCTGGGACTCTTATTGGGATTGCATTACCATTCCCTATCAGTCGGTAACCCCATTCAGTGCTTCATTCCAGCGCCTTGTATCTCCAGCTGTGTCTTGAATGAATCTACAAGGGCAGATTTGACTACACTATATGGACAAAAGTATTGGGACACCTTCACGTTACACCTACTTTTATGAATCCCATTCTCAATCCATAGGCATTAGTTTGGAATTGGTCCCCTTTTGCAGCTACAACAGCTTCCACTCTTCTGGGAAGCTTCCTACAAGGTGTTGGAGAGTGTGGGAATTTTAGCCCAACCATCCAGAAGAGCATTTGTGAGGTCAGACACTGATGTTGGATGAGAGGGTCTGGCTCACAGTCTCTTGGTGGGCTTGAGGTCAGGGCTCTGTCAGGGCCAGTCAGGTTCTTCCACACCAAACTCACCCAGCCAGGCCTTTATGGAGCTGCTGCTCAGTTATGCTGGAACAGGAATGGTTCTTCCTCAAACTGTTCCCACAAAGTGCTGAAGCATTAAGATTTCGCTTCACTGGAACGAA
>NC_051216.1:5909773-5912273 GCF_015220715.1 Pygocentrus nattereri | reverse complement strand
CTAAACAATAACACAGCAGTGAAAGTTATGAGAATTATGAAAAAAAGAAAAAATGTTGTGAGCCCAATTATCAGACAGTCTTTATGGAGCTGCTTTGAGGACTGAGGCTCAGTCATGCTAGAACAGAAAGGGTTCTCCCCAAAACTGTTCCCACAAAATTGGAAGTGTACAATTGTCCTAAATGTCTTGGTGCTGAAGCATTAAGATTTCCATTCACTGGAACTAAGGGTTCTAGACCAGCCCCTGAAAACCAACCCCATAGCATCATCCCCCCTCCACCAAACTTTACAGCTGACACAATGCATAAATATATGTATGTATGTGAGAGGCACAGTGTTTGACAGGCAGTGTAAGAGGAATTCCACCAATTTTGAAAGCTCAAAATCATTCAGAGCAAAAAAAAAAATGTAATAATGTTAATTGTGAAAGCGGTCAATATGTAAAATATCAGATTACTTCTCACAACTATCATAAAACATCATCTTAGACGTCACACGGTGTGATGATAACCATTTCATGTAAAAACTTTCTGTGAGAGAGCTCTTAAAGGTGGACGTCTGGTTCCTGTGGCCACTCTAAATGACTTTGTTTACATCTTAACCATTTAATTATGCAAAATTTCGAAGAGTTGGTGGGATTCCCCTTTAGCAGCAAGCTGGTCCCCTTGTACTGAGCAGGAATTTTATGAAACATCTTATAATATCTTCTGGAGTCTAGTTTATTCAGTTTAAATCTACAACCCCAATTCCAAAAAATTGTAAAATGTGAATGAATGTAAGTCATTACTGAATAAAGTAAGTTACTGATGTTGCAGAGGTCTGAATGGTGCTGTGTGTGTACGAATGTGAACATATTCAGTAGTGCACAGCAATCACTGCAGTGCAATCTGATTAGGAAGGAATGTTTTGGGCTGTCCTGATTACAGTGATGTTTTTCCCCAGAATTCCTCTCTCTGCTCTGCTATTGTATCTCTACTGTACTGTCTGCAATTCGCTCATCAGGCAAACATAATTGGTCACTGACTCGCTGGGTCACATGGTGCCAAAAGCCCCTCTGACCACATGCACTGCCGGTCAGCACACACACAAAAGACCGATTGTTCTCCAGAGAAGCAGAAGGACTTTGATTGAGCTCAGCCTTTTATTTCCCGGCAGCACAACTGCTGTATGACGGTGTTTTTGGGAGAACAAGAAAGAGTGGAAGAGTCAAAGAACAACAGCAATTTTCATTTTCACTTTCCCTCTGACCCCATTCTGCACTCTGGAACAGCCTAACCAACCACACCCACTGGCCACTTTATTAGAAACACCTGCCTTATACTTCCACTCACTGGCCATTTTATCAGAAACACTTACCTTTGACTTTAACTAACTGGCCACTTTATTAGAAACACATACCTTGTACTTTCACTCAGTGGCCACTTTATGAGAAACACTTATTTTTGCTTTCACTCCATGGCCAGTTTATTAGAAACGCCTACCTTGACCTAGCTTGACAGTGGACCCCCACCCAAATTTATCCAGTACACCAGTTAGCACAGTGGAGCTGCAAGAAAGGGGTTTCCGTTAAAGTGACCAGTAAATGTACCCAGTATGTTTATCTGAATAACCATTTGTTTTTTTTTTCTCGTAGAAAAGAAGGACGAATGCTGCAACGTCCTAAAGCGAAGCCATTCTTCTTCTATACATCTCATGTTACACCGCAATCGCTTCCCATATACGGCTAAAAATTTGTATACCACTCTTGCGTCATTACGATACACTAGCAGCACCCTAGCAACCACCTGGGATGCCATAGCAACCACCCAACAACCTTTTTGCATCTAACTAAGATTCCAAAACAACCATCTAGAAACACCCCAGGTGTTACCTGAAACTCTACAGGAACCACCTAGTAACACCCTAGCAACCAACCTTGGGTACCTTAGCAACTGCCTAAGATACTATAGCAACCAGGGGAAGTGATGAAGTTCCCTTATCAGTACAGATGAACTGCTTATGCTGCATGATTGCTCATTTTTTTAGGAAATTCACAAGAGACATAATGAAAATTTAGAAGACGTTTCAGACGTGAGGCAAACATCATCACAGGAAAACAAGAATTGTGCCTTTTAAACTGAAATGATGAGATGAATTGCGTTTATTATTACCAGGGACAAGAGGTCAAAAGGTAAAATGTCCTGTTTAATTTCAGTGAATTTGCTTCCAGCTTCCAACACAGCACAGCATGTTTTCTCACACCTGGTTTAACCATCAGTTTGATCCAGGGTGCCGCGTCAGTGTAGCAGTGCTGTTCTCCGACTGTGACGCTTTGTGTGGGAAGACCTTCCCGCTGTGTGTTATAAACACTCTCTCATATTGAGCGCATGTGCAGCTTTGAAGGTTCGTCCCTTTAAACAGTCAAAACAGCTCACTGGAATGTGCAGACGAGGCTGTTGTTGTTTTTCTGAGGGTAAGCTGAGAGTGAGTTGAGGGACACGCCGAGTGGGCTGAAAGTGAGC
>NC_051216.1:5864773-5904773 GCF_015220715.1 Pygocentrus nattereri | reverse complement strand
GGAGTGGTGGGCAGCCCTATCCGCAGCGCCCGGGGAGCAGTTGGGGGTTAGGCGTCTTGCTCAAGGACACCTCAGTCATGTGCTGTCGGCTCTGGGGATCAAACCGGCAACCTTCCGGTCACGAGGCTGGATCCCTAACCTCCAGCCCATGACGGCCCCATTTATGGCAGAAGGATACATATATGACATTCTGGTGCTAAATAGTCCACCCAACATACCTTATTTTTCCTGATTTACCACTCTTTTATCCTTGTTGACACCACAAAAACAACTCACGTGGAGGTTCACTGGTGGTTTTGAATAGTAAATATAACAGCAGGTTTGCATTATACGCACTGTGGGCCCTGGTTGCCATCACCACCACTGTTGTCAGGTTCCTCCACAATGAGTTATCTCATGTTAAGATGCTCTAAATGAATTCCCAGTGAGTGAATTGTACAGAAACTCTGAAAAATGGGTGGAATTCCCCTCCAAAGCTCCAAAGTGAGAGGTGTAACCTGCAGTAAAGCCCATTAAAACTGAACTAAAAGTAAAACATGTTCCTTTCCTCACTAAGTTTGAGTAAAAGTAAAAGTATCATTTGGAAATTAATACCCAGTACAGGGAAAAATGTACCTGAGCACATGGCGCTGAGTACATGTTTGAGGAACACGACTACTTTGAAATTCTCCATATATTGTAGCCTCTGTGTTTGTTTTCCTACCGTCATGGGTGCAGCGTTTGTCTGAAATATAGACAGTATTATGCAATATTACACTTAAATCAAAGTCAAGCTGAAACTAGCTTTTTATTCCTGTTCATTGTTCATTTCCTTTGTCAGATGCACTGGAACTGTTGGTCAGTGCTGCCCTTTCATATTTTTTGAGTACTGATTTGCTGATACTGACAAGCAAAGATGTGTAAAAAGTAAATAAATGTATAAATCTAATTACAGAGAAATGTAACATTTGTCTGTGAAGGTTTATACATGCAGTGAAATGTCTTTATTCTTAGGAAGCTCAGTAAGATGACCATTACAGTGATCAACTCTACTTGCAGCAAATGCATAACCACGTTTCTGTAAGATCGAAAAGGCCGAACTTTAGTGATTCTCAAATGACGAAAAGCTACTTTGACGACTGCGTTAATTTGCGGGATAAAACCGAGCTCAGAGTCTAGGATCACACCCAGATTTCATACTTCAGGTTTGTTATATGAAGCTGAAGAATCAAGCTTCTCATAAAGCAGCTCACTTTATGAATTTTAGTACCAACGATCAGCATTTCAGTGTTTTTGTGATTTAATTGTAGAAAATTTTGCGACGTCCACTGAGGAATATCTGACACACAGCTAGTTAGTCTGTCTGCACTCTTGATCGTCAGAAGGAGTAGAAATGTATAACTGTGTCATCAGCATAGCTGCAAAAATATATATTATGTTTTCTAATCACCTAAAGGCATCATATACAAAGAGAATAGCAAAGGCCCTAAAATTGAACCCTGTGGGACGCCACAAAATGTTACTTTTTTGAGGTATGATTTGAAACCAAGAATTGGCTGTTCATTAAATGTGATTTAAACCGTTCTAAGACTGTGCCCGAGAGGCCTAGCCAGTGTTCGAGGTGGTGGATCAGGATCTTGTGATCAACGGTATCAAAATCAAATATCAAATCAAATACCTGATCAATTATCAGCGTGAAATACCAGTCAGAACAGCAATATTTTTAAAAAGCAGGTGCCTACAGATGCTGATATGATTCGATATCACTACGCGTTAGGGGTGGGCCATATGGCAAACATATTTTATCATGATACTTTAAGACATTTGCACGATACACAATATGCATCATGATATTTAATTTTTCCGAAATTGAATAACTTCTAGCAGACAAAGCAGAACCTGTGTTGGCACATATGAAAATACTAATAATTATAATAATCCAACAACTACAGTGACTATTCAATGGTTTTACAAACTGCACCGCCTTAAATCCAGGCTTAATCCAGGCTTATAACAGGCTTAATTATGCTCAATTTGTAATGAAACATACTTGTATTGTACAGATCATATTGTGACATAATACATCACGATAACGATAAAATATGGCCATGCTGCTCACTCCTACTATGTGTCCCTAGTCATTCTAGAGAGTCGTTCTAGAGAAACTTACCAAGTCAAGTATTTGACTCTAAAAGCTGCTCCACTGTTTCTCTACCATGCTAACGTCAGTTTTAACTGGATAAGCATGGCGTAGTCTGAAATTCAGACAGACGTACAGAGACAGTAGATCCTAAAGAAAGATGATGCAGTGCGATATTAAACTGAACGTCATGATATGTTAACACACAGCCTTTGATTGCAGACTGTATTGTTCAGATTCTTCACAAATGCCAGTAAGGCAGCAGATTTTATTAGATTTTTTAAAAATGTAATTTTAGTTTCTGATAATGTATTAAATTCTTTTACTCTGCAATAATGACAGTAAAACTTTTGACCTTTTATTGAATTTCATTCTTTGGGATGGACATCCAGTTTAAATGTGTATTAACTGCATGTTATGTTTATATAACTGTATTTTCAAACTGAATTTTCCCAGGTTGAACATACTGGTAGGCGCACCCAAAGCCAACACCTCATCACCTTCCTCTGTGCTGGAGCGAGGGGCGGTCTACAGCTGTCCCTGGCAGACCGGCGGCGTCTGTACACAGATACAGTTTGACGACACTAGTAAGTGAAACCTGTCATTTTATCATCACAGTTACGCGTGGGCTGAGCTTCTGTGTTGTGTCCCAGTGCGCTGTAATGCTGTAAGGGCGGTGCTGCTGCTCCAGTGCGCTGTAATGCTGTAAGGGCGGTGCTGCTGCTCCAGTGCGCTGTAATGCTGTAAGGGCGGTGCTGCTGCTCCAGTGCGCTGTAATGCTGTAAGGGCGGTGCTGCTGCTCCAGTGCGCTGTAATGCTGTAAGGGCGGTGCTGCTGCTCCAGTGCGCTGTAATGCTGTAAGGGCGGTGCTGCTGCTCCAGTGCGCTGTAATGCTGTAAGGGCGGTGCTGGTGCTCCAGTGCGCTGTAATGCTGTAAGGGCGGTGCTGGTGCTCCAGTGCGCTGTAATGCTGTAAGGGCGGTGCTGGTGCTCCAGTGCGCTGTAATGCTGTAAGGGCGGTGCTGGTGCTCCAGTGCGCTGTAATGCTGTAAGGGCGGTGCTGGTGCTCCAGTGCGCTGTAATGCTGTAAGGGCGGTGCTGCTGCTCCAGTGCGCTGTAATGCTGTAAGGGCGGTGCTGCTGCTCCAGTGCGCTGTAATGCTGTAAGGGCGGTGCTGCTGCTCCAGTGCGCTGTAATGCTGTAAGGGCGGTGCTGCTGCTCCAGTGCGCTGTAATGCTGTAAGGGCGGTGCTGGTGCTCCAGTGCGCTGTAATGCTGTAAGGGCGGTGCTGGTGCTCCAGTGCGCTGTAATGCTGTAAGGGCGGTGCTGCTGCTCCAGTGCGCTGTAATGCTGTAAGGGCGGTGCTGCTGCTCCAGTGCGCTGTAATGCTGTAAGGGCGGTGCTGCTGCTCCAGTGCGCTGTAATGCTGTAAGGGCGGTGCTGCTGCTCCAGTGCGCTGTAATGCTGTAAGGGCGGTGCTGGTGCTCCAGTGCGCTGTAATGCTGTAAGGGCGGTGCTGCTGCTCCAGTGCGCTGTAATGCTGTAAGGGCGGTGCTGCTGCTCCAGTGCGCTGTAATGCTGTAAGGGCGGTGCTGCTGCTCCAGTGCGCTGTAATGCTGTAAGGGCGGTGCTGCTGCTCCAGTGCGCTGTAATGCTGTAAGGGCGGTGCTGCTGCTCCAGTGCGCTGTAATGCTGTAAGGGCGGTGCTGCTGCTCCAGTGCGCTGTAATGCTGTAAGGGCGGTGCTGCTGCTCCAGTGCGCTGTAATGCTGTAAGGGCGGTGCTGCTGCTCCAGTGCGCTGTAATGCTGTAAGGGCGGTGCTGCTGCTCCAGTGCGCTGTAATGCTGTAAGGGCGGTGCTGCTGCTCCAGTGCGCTGTAATGCTGTAAGGGCGGTGCTGCTGCTCCAGTGTGCTGAGATGCTCCGGGGCCTGTAATGATTTATGAGGTTGTACATCTGCTTTGCCCCAGATAATACGATGATGTGCTATATGGGGTTTGTCGTCAAGTCCAGACTCGTAGCAGCACGCAGGCTCACAGCAGGCCTCTCACCCTTTACATTGAGTGTGAATTCCATCATGACTGGACTAAAAGAAATGAAAGTCTGGTTCCATTGACTTACATTAAAAGTAGAGGATGTTTTCTCCTTCTGTAAAGTTCCTGTTCTGGGGGAAGGTTTTGTTCCGACAGCGATCAAACAGTTGCTGCCTTGTGTTTATCTCACCTCTGCACTTCGCTCTTGTGTCGCTGTGTCTGGCAAATAAAGAAAAGCTTTTGATTTCTCAGCCTAAACATCTTTTACCGTCGGGTCTTTTTTGGGCCCTTTTTGAGTGCCAGTCATTTGGTTACTTGTGCCACATAATAAAGAATACAGATAATCTGGATGTGCAGTTTTCTAATATGTACAGTTATAGATGTGATTAGTGGATATTGGGCTGTGGCTAATACAGATACTGATTTAAGAGGCTAAAATTTCAGATGAATGCTAAAATATAAAGTGATGTGCTGCGCGCCAAGTAGAAAGGCAGCTGTTTCCAGCCAGCTGCTGTTATAGTGTTCGTTTGTGTTAGTTAACATTACCGTTGTTTTCAGTTTGTTACCCGACTAGATTAACAGGTTTTCAAATTGTAGAAAATATGTCCGAGAGATTTTCTGTGAATCACCCAGGAAGTTTTAAATGTCAGTCTGATGTTTAACATGGCATTTTGCATCAAATCTCACAGAGTGGCTGAAATTTTGGTGGAATTTCTCTTTGAGGAGCTCCTATTGAGTGCAAGTGTTAATTTGCTGGCATACGTCTTGTATAATCTCAGTAGAAAAGCACTGACCAATAGAATAACCATGTGACAGTCTGGAACAGCCACACAGGAACCTAAGGTCACCATACCTAGTGCCAAGTCTGGGCTAGAGGGGTCTAAATCCCCCCACCATTGGGCTGTGGAGCAGTGGAACTGCAATCTCCGGAGTGATGGAGCTCCATCCAGTACCTTTGGGATGAGTTAGAGATCCAGAACTGACCATCTAACAACAGTACCTGACCTCACTAATGCTCTTGTGGCTGAATGCAATCAAATCCTCACAGCAGATTTCAGAATAGACATTGGAGGCACAGTCTTAGGCCTAATCTGGGTCTGGGGAAGCTGGCCTATTGTGCAATGGAAGCTTGTACCCACCCATTAGCATTGCACAAGCTGCATATCCACAGTCCATGCATGGAAACTAAGCAGCAAATGCAGGTTGTTTTAATTCGTTGTTTTTGTGATGTCACAAAAAACCAACACACGGGGGGAGACGTGGGACTGTATACATTAGATTTTTGGTCAAACTCTTCTGTGGTGAATAAACTTGACCGCCACTGTAAATCGACGGCCTCTTAAACAGGCTGAGGTGCAGATCCGGCGCCGTGTGTGAGGACCTCAGTCTGTCTGCCCTGTTTGTGTGGTTGTTTTGTGAATGTGAACGTGTGACTGAACTCAGAGCTGCTTTAATCCTAATTCTCATTGGTATGCTGTGTGTGTCTGTGTGTGTGTGTGTGTCTGTGTCTGTGTGTGTGTGTGTGTGTGTGTGTGTGTGTGTGTGTGTGTGTGTGTGTGTGTGGAGCTCTGCCAGCTTCTCTGGCCTAATTTAGAAAACTCAGCATCTCTCTCTCTTTTTCTCATTGTTCTCCCTCCCTCCCCCTCTCTCTGTCTCTCTTTCTGTCTCTCTCTCTCCCCCTCTCTCTGTCTCTCTCTCTGTCTCTCTCTCTGTCTCTCTCTCTGTCTCTGTCTCTTTCTGTCTCTCTCTCTGTCTCTCTCTCTGTCTGTCTCTTTCTCTGTCTCTCTCTCTCTCTTTGTCCCCCCCCCCCTCTCTCTCTCCCCCCCCCTCTGTCTCTCTCTGTCTCTCTCTGTCTCTCTCTCTCTGTCTCTCTCTTTCTCTGTCTCTTTCTCTGTCTCTCTGTCTCTCTCTCTTTCTCTCTTTCTCTCTCTCTCTGTCTCTTTCTGTCTCTGTCTCTCTCTGTCTCTTTCTCTCTCTCTCTCTCTCTCTCTCTCTCTCTCTGTCTCTGTCTGTCTGTCTGTCTCTGTCTGTCTCTCTCTCTCTCTCTCTCTCTCTCTGTCTGTCTGTCTGTCTGTCTGTCTGTCTGTCTCTGTCTCTCTCTCTCTCTCTCTCTCTCTCTCTCTCTCTCTCTCTCTCTCTCTCTCTCTCTCTCTCTCTCTGGAAGATGAATGTGAGTGCTGAACTATGGAGGATTGAACTGAATAGTGTCAGTGAATCAAACAATAGTTGGGGGAAATGTGCCAGTTGTCTCTAAACTTTTGATGGGCTGTGCTTTGTTGCTGTGCTGTGCTAAAAGCTGAACTCTTACTGTAGCTGTGCATCGTCTTTTTTTCAGACGGCTTCACAAGTAAAGACTTTTTAAAGCTCCTGGTCAGGTTTCATGTGTGGTAGACTGCAGCACGGCTTTATTACTGCGGGTCAGAAAAAGAGATCCTCATAATTCCAGTGTTTCTGTTTCCTCTCTCGGCCTGAGCACAACCAGTCATGAACCAGCTGTGATGCTGAAGTGTGAACGGCTGTAATATTTTCCAGATTCCAGCAGAGTCTGACGGTCAGAGGGCGACAGTACAAGACACGCATATGAGAAATGACCTGAGAAGGTCAACAAAGCTGAAGCTGACGTCTTATTCAAAATCGCCATTCCACCTTAAATGGCGGAGCAGTTACATTCAGGTGCCTGCACGTGCCACTGCTCCATTTAAGGTGGAACAAAAACAAAAATCTGCTGACTAAAAGAAACCAGCTTCAACCTTGTTGTCAGGCCCAATGCAAGTGTTCAAAAGCAGTTTGTTTATATATTGTTCAGTTTTGCTTTCATTAGGTACCAACAAACTGTCAGATTTACTTTGCGTGTTAAAAATGCTTCTTAATAAAAAAATGAAGGGACGTCTAAGAATAATAAGCCACTTTTTCCCCACAAGAAAGTTTCCTTAAGCCTCTAGAATGACGTTACTTGAAAAAAATATGTGTACTGTGATCTAATGTGATCAGAAATTAGTCATATCACTGTATAACGTTTTGGCCACTACTAGGTTAGTATGATACGCGACCGAGGAACACGGGTACCGTGACTTAACAACAGGGCAAACCACTGTAACGTTAGTCCGTTTAGCTGAATGGCCAGGGATGGTCAGGGATGGTCGAGGGGACATGAATTAAATAAAGGAGGTAAAGGTCTACAGGACCCGAATATGAGGCAGATGACTTGAAGAGTAAGAAGTTGGCTTCTTATTTAATTTCCCGTTCCACCTTAAATGGTACGGCAGTTATATTTAGGCTCCTTTACAGCTGCCTGATTGCAACTTCTTGCTCCATTTAAGGTCAAATGGGAAATTTGAGGAAAAAAAAAAAAAAAGCTTAATCACATTAAAGCGAGTATCCTTCACATCCTGCCTGGACCGTTCAGCTGTGAGCTCGCTGGGCGTGTGGTGACGGTGGAGTGAGGACGCGGTGTTTAACCAGCTGTGTCTTTGGCAGTAAGTGGAATTTCCCACTGCAGGGAGGAGCAGAGGGCAGCTGACAGTCTGATACTGTCCAAGGCCACTGCGAGGATGCATGTGAACGTTGAATGCAGAATTTTGTACGACAATAATCACATCAAATTAGATCAAACTGTGGTGAAGTGTAAAATGTATTTGTTAATAATTCCCTGTTCCGAGTATTATGCCTGTAGATAACGCTTTAAAGGGTCCTGCGTTATTCTTATTTTATTGTTCTTCCATATTAGGGCTGCACGATATGTCAGATATAAGAAAGACGATATAAGCGATAAATCGGTATCAAAATAATGTTACCTCTCTTTAAACCTCTCTTTAAACCTCTCTTTAAACCTCTCTTAAACCTCTCTTTAAACCTCTCTTTAAACCTCTCTTTAAACCTCTCTTTAAACCTCTCTTTAAACCTCTCTTAAACCTCTCTTTAAACCTCTCTTTAAACCTCTCTTAAACCCCTCTTTAAACCTCTCTTTAAACCTCTCTTAAACCTCTCTTTAAACCCCTCTTTAAACCTCTCTTTAAACCTCTCTTAAACCTCTCTTTAAACCTCTCTTTAAACCTCTCTTTAAACCTCTCTTAAACCCCTCTTTAAACCTCTCTTTAAACCTCTCTTTAAACCTCTCTTAAACCCCTCTTTAAACCTCTCTTTAAACCTCTCTTTAAACCTCTCTTAAACCTCTCTTAAACCTCTCTTAAACCTCTCTTTAAACCTCTCTTTAAACCTCTCTTTAAACCTCTCTTTAAACCTCTCTTAAACCTCTCTTTAAACCTCTCTTTAAACCCCTCTTTAAACCTCTCTTTAAACCTCTCTTAAACCTCTCTTTAAACCTCTCTTTAAACCTCTCTTTAAACCTCTCTTAAACCCCTCTTTAAACCTCTCTTTAAACCTCTCTTTAAACCTCTCTTAAACCCCTCTTTAAACCTCTCTTTAAACCTCTCTTTAAACCTCTCTTAAACCTCTCTTAAACCTCTCTTTAAACCTCTCTTTAAACCTCTCTTTAAACCCCTCTTTAATCCCCTCTTTAATCCCCTCTTTAATCCCCTCTTCAAACAAACGGCAAAATACAAAATTACAAAAGTGCCGCTTACTGATCTGCAAAATAAAAAGCAGTGAAACACTTCAACGTCATATCACTGTTGTCATAAGGAAACCTCGTATGTCCAAAATTGTAACTTTACACGAGAAGGAAAAAACACACCTTACTTTCAATGTAAGTCAATGGAACCAGACGTCTTTCCAAGTCATTTTGGGTCCTTTCTGTTTGTCCATTCATCATGAAATTTACATGAAATATATAGGACCACGGGTAGATTCAAATGATGTCAAAAACTGAAAAACGACAAAAATGCAGATATAATGGCCACAAATCCATATTTATTTTTATATACGCACAACAACAACAAATACATGTTATTGACTCATTTTATTCGATTTTTTTTTGTTGTTATTAAATATTGTGGCATCAGACACTCCAGGTTTGATTTAGTTTAAAAATAATGTTGCTCCTGCTTTTGGTTGAGTGTAGTTAGGCGGTGTTCTAAGTTGGTCCAGGACTCTTATTTTGAAGGACTGTGGTTCTGCATGTGTGAGGTAATTAGATCTGTTCTGTCGCTGCCGATCATTCTCAGCACTGACGTGGTGGTGGTGTGTTAGTGTGTGTTGTGCTGGTACAAGTGGATCCACTCACTGTCCACTCACTGTCCACTCTATTAGACAGTCCTACCTTGTCGGTCCACCTTGTAGATGTAAAGTCAGAGACGACAGCTCATCTGCTGCTGCACAGTTTGTGCTGGTCATCCTCTAGTCCTTCATCAGTGGTCACAGGACGCTGCTGGATATTTTTGGTTGGTGGACTGTTCTCAGTCCAGCAGCGACACTAAGGAGTTTAAAAACTCCAGCAGCACTGCTGTGTCTGATCCACTCAGACCAGCACAACACACACTAACACACCACCACCACATCAGTGTTACTGCAGTGCTGAGAATGACCCACCACCCAAACAGTACCTGCTCTGTGAGGGTCCCTGGGGGTCCTGACCACTGAAGAACAGGGTAACAGAGTATCAGAGAAACAGATGGACTACAGTCTGTAACTGTAGAACTACAGAGTGCAGCTGTACAGTAAGTGGAGCTGATGAAGGAGGAGGTGGTCATGATGTTCTGTCTGACCGGTGTGTGCTGTTTACAGTACGTATTGTCTGGTTTATGCCGTTTATTTTCCGTCTGTGGTGGGAGTGGATTGAGGAGTGAGCGCTCCGTTTTGAAAACGTGACATGCTGCGTCTCTGATTTAAGGAAAGTAAGGAGGGTTTGGGTTTCTGTGATGGTCAGTGCTCTTCAGTGGAGATCAGGCTTGGTCAGTACTGGGTGACCGTGAAGTAACCGTGTTTGCTCATTAGAACCCCCTGGGTCCTTATTGTGGTATCCTCTGTGGGTTTGAGGCCCAGGCTGCACAGATGTGTGCGCTGCCTTTTAAGGAGTCTTCGTGTTGATTGCATCACTTTCTCTTCGGCTGGTGAGCAGTTACTGCTTGGCATGTATGAACAAGATGATGCCACGTTCTTCTAAAGGGGCCAAGACTTCAGCTCACTCCTTCACTGGCTCCCTGTCTGTTTTTCTGTGTACACAAACGACTGAACAGCCCGGCCGAATGACCGGTTTTGTGGATTTTCTAGGTGGACGTGAGAGAACGGGGTTTTGATGGAAAAGCCAAATGGAAAGGTTTTGTTTACTGTAAGGGCAGAATCTCTTTACGGTTAGGGCCTGTTATCATACGCCGGTGATGATGTTGGGTTGCAGGGGAACCGTTCTTTCTTTCTTTCTTTCTTTCTTTCTTTCTCTCTTTCTTTCTCTCTTTCTTTCTTTCTTTCTTTCTTTCTCTCTTTCTTTCTCTCTTTCTTTCTCTCTTTCTTTCTCTCTTTCTTTCTTTCTTTCTTTCTCTCTTTCTTTCTCTCTTTCTTTCTTTCTTTCTTTCTTTCTCTCTTTCTTTCTTTCTTTCTTTCTTTCTCTCTTTCTTTCTCTCTTTCTTTCTCTCTTTCTTTCTTTCTTTCTTTCTTTCTCTCTTTCTTTCTTTCTTTCTTTCTTTCTTTCTCTCTTTCTTTCTTTCTCTCTTTCTTTCTCTCTTTCTTTCTTTCTCTCTTTCTTTCTCTCTTTCTTTCTTTCTTTCTTTCTCTCTTTCTTTCTTTCTTTCTTTCTTTCTTTCTTTCTTTCTCTCTTTCTTTCTTTCTTTCTCTCTTTCTTTCTTTCTCTCTTTCTTTCTCTCTTTCTTTCTTTCTTTCTTTCTCTCTTTCTTTCTTTCTCTCTTTCTTTCTTTCTTTCTTTCTCTCTTTCTTTCTTTCTTTCTTTCTTTCTCTCTTTCTTTCTCTCTTTCTTTCTTTCTTTCTTTCTTTCTCTCTTTCTTTCTCTCTTTCTTTCTCTCTTTCTTTCTTTCTTTCTTTCTTTCTTTCTTTCTTTCTTTCTTTCTTTCTCTCTTTCTTTCTTTCTTTCTCTCTTTCTTTCTTTCTTTCTTTCTTTCTTTCTCTCTTTCTTACTAGCTTTCTATCTCTCTTTCTTTCTATCTTTCTTTCTTTCTATCTTTCTTTCTTTCTATCTATATATCTTTCTCTCTTTCTTTCTTTCTTTCTCTCTTTCTTTCTTTCTTTCTTTCTTTCTCTCTTTCTTTCTTTCTTTCTTTCTTTCTTTCTTTCTTTCTTTCTCTCTTTCTTTCTCTCTTTCTTTCTTTCTTTCTTTCTTTCTTTCTTTCTTTCTTTCTCTCTTTCTCTCTTTCTTTCTTTCTTTCTTTCTTTCTTTCTTTCTTTCTTTCTCTCTTTCTTTCTTTCTTTCTTTCTTTCTTTCTTTCTTTCTCTCTTTCTTTACTATTCCTTTCTTTCTTTACTATTCCTTTCTTCCTTCCTTCCTTCCTTCCTTCATTTCTGTCTGTCTGTCTGTCTGTCTGTCTGTCTGTCTGTCCTTTCTCTTAACCCACTTGATCCCGATTGGGTCCCAGTAGCAGTATGGAAAGCAGAGAAGAGACTAATATGGACCATTTTGGTGCATAAAACCAATAAAACCACAGTGTTTATGTGGAACCACAGTGGAAAAACATGCAGGCAAGTCCAAGATAAATGTGAGATCTGGGCCCTTTAACGGTCAGAGCTGCCTGTAAACTCTAAGGCTGAAGTGGGTCTGTTTTCTCTGCTCTTTCTGGGCCCCGAGGCTTCGTCATCTCAGCCAATCAGAACTCAAAGTGCTGAGTCCACGCAGCTGACCAGGGCCGAGTGGAGTCATCTCCACTGAAAGCATGGATTCACTTTAGAGAGGTCTGTGGGACGTCAGATCTGCTGACCGGTCTGTTTTTGTGCGCTGAGGGATTTTCATTCAGGAAAAGGCGGTTTGCTTTGAGGAACTTTGTGAGGAAACAGACTCTTCTGGTGTGCGTGTGATGAGGACTGACCGCTCGCTGTCTGTATCCTGTTCAGAATTGACCAATGCATCATGAGAAGATTCTTCAGACTGACGGAGATTGTGCTGTAGATGGTTCTATATAGAACCTTTTTTAAAAAGAAGGTTGTATATAGAACCTTTAACACCCAAAGAACCCTTTGCATGATTAAAGGGTTCCTTGCAGCATGTGATGGAGAATGTGCTGTGGATGGTTCTGTATAGTACCTTTTTGAAAGTGGTTCTATGTAGCACCCAAATGGGTTCTTCTGTTGTTACGGTGTACCATTTTGGGTGCTATTTGGAACCATCTACAGTACATTCAAGCACAGTTTCCATCCGTCTGAAGAACTCTTTCATGATGCAAAGTGATAATGGTTCTATATAGAACCTTTTTTTCAAAACTAAAGAACTCTTAAACAACCTCCTTTTTTATGAGAGTGTATATATACATATTCTCTCTCTCTCTCTCTCTCTCTCTCTCTCTCTCTCTCTATCTATCTATCTATCTATCTATCTATCTATCTATCTATCTATCTATCTCTCTGTCTCTCTCTTTCTTTCTTTCTTTCTTTCTTTCTTTCTTTCTTTCTTTCTTTCTCTCTCTCTCTCTCTCTCTCTCTCTCTCTCTCTCTCTCTCTCTCTCTCTCTATCTATCTATCTATCTATCTATCTATCTATCTATCTATCTCTCTGTCTCTCTCTTTCTTTCTTTCTTTCTTTCTTTCTTTCTTTCTTTCTCTCTCTCTCTCTCTCTCTCTCTCTATATATATATATATATATATATATATATATATATATATATATATATATATATATATATATATATAGCACCCAAGAAGGTTCTTCTATTGTAACAAGCTTGACACAGTAACAACAGAAGAACCCTTTTGGCTGCTGTATAGAACCCTTCTATATATATAGAACTATCTATAGTTTATTCTCCATCAATCTGAAGAACCCTTTTTTAATGTGGTGAACCCTGAGTTGTTTATGGTTTTATATAGAACCATTATCTTTACTAAAGAACCTTTTGAAGAACCATATTTTTAAGATTGTAGGTGCTTCAGCTACTGCAGGAGGTACATGGGTAGGATGGCCCTCCCTCTCCCCATCACTCACCGCGGTGCTACCCAGCACAGGCGTCTGTTTGCTGACCGAACAGGTCTGGCGATTTATGCCAAAAACGCAAAAAACGAGAACAAGCTCTTCGTGCAATAGCGATGATGTGTCTTTGGCTGGTTGAGGTACTGAAGAATAAAGTTTGCTGCGTCATCCACAGACCTGAATGTGATGTAATGCAGATGCGCGAACACCCGTCTACCAGAGGGTTTCCTGACTACAGGGCTCAGGGTGCTGCGTCTGAGCTCATTCAGTCCTGCTTGGGTGCTTTTCTGATGGGTATTATTGTGGAGCGTTTGAAGCAGGAAGGTGTTTGAAACATCTCCAGCCATCTGTTGAAGATCTAGTCAGCACAGACCTTCAGACAGAAGAGCGAAACACCAGCCGGGCCTGGCACTTTCCTAATCCAGGGTGGTTGTGCAAACGTGTTAATCTCAGGGCAGGAAACAAGAAGCCTCAGCCGTCGACAACAGAACAGCCTTTCACAACTTGTACATTTGGAAGACATTGACTGGGTGTAGATGCTTGAATGGATGACAGATGAATGAAGAATTTGCACACTGTAAACAAGCTCGACGTGTTAGATGTACCTGAAGCTTTGACGGGCGAGTATGTCGCACTGAAATGCTGCAGAAATGAATTCTGAGTTATAGTTGGGATACGGGATGAAACCCAGAGCTAAAGCCATTACGGCACTTATTCACACGCACGCACAATCGCAGTAAACATACAGTAAACAACTGCAGTGGGTCCATTTATCTCTTTCTCAGACTCCGGTTGAAATGACTTCGTTGCCTTGAACTGTAATGGAATGCAAAACAGTAGTTGTGATGATAATATTGAAGCAGGAAAATATTAATAAATGTCTCTCTTTGTTTCTCTCAGATGACCGGCGTGAGAATGGCATGCAGATGGAGTTCAAGTCCAATCAGTGGTTTGGTGCCACGGTTCGTTCCGATGGAGAACACATCCTGGTAAACCCGCTCTGCTGTCTGTCTGTGCTCATCGTTCTTGCTTGTATACTGCAGTAAATGGCACCTTGTCAAGTGAAATGACCTTAAATCTGGTCGACATATCTAATATTTCTAATATTGAGGTGATTGTGCACTTATTATCTAGCTTATTTCCAGACACGTTTTTCTGGTTTTCAGTAATTTTATTAAGTAAAATTCTCACTTTTGGCTCGTAGTGAAATAATTTTACTCAATAAAATGACTTAAAACAAGCTGAAATGTCTGGAAATGAGGACGATAATCTCAAATTAAGCCCACAACAATCTCAACAGGAGGAATTTAAGATTTATTGACTATATTTAGGATAATTTTTCCTCACTTTGTAATTAGGGTAACGAGTGGTGATCATTACTATGAACTAATTTTCAGTTCGTCCACTAAGAACGTTGGGCCTCATTCTCCAAGACCTTAAGTTTCTTCGTGAAAACCGTGCCAACAGGTTTTAAGAAGACATTTCTCTTTAAGAATGGTTGCTGAATGAGGTCCGGTTCTTCTTCGGTTCCTCTCATTTACCATCACTCAAAGTTTAGATTTCTCTCTCTAGTTACCCAAAATTAAGTCCACACTGAAGGGGCGGGACCAATTTGGCCAAATATATCAGTCATTTGATGAACATTGAAATTTTATATATAAATGTGTGTGTAGATGCACATTAGAGTAAGAGTTCTCCATAACTCAGTGTGTGAGGTGTAAACTGAGAGATTCTGAGTGGGTTTGGTGTGAAATGCTTCAGACGTCTTTACAGTGGTGGTGATGGGAACCAGGGGTCGCCATGACAACAACACAGATATAGACCTTTTATTTACCATCCAGAACCACCAGAGAACCTACACGAGTCTCCTGAGTTTATATGGAATGCTGATGATGATGGAAAATAGTGATAAATCGGAAATAATACATTTTCTGTGGGGACTATTTTTCCTCACTGAACTCTGCCTGTATCCCTCCACCATGAGACAGACGTCTGGTTCCTATCACCACCACTGTGAACTATTCTGACTTGGTAAGTTTCTTTACGGTGAAAACTTCACATCAAATCACTCTGAATGACTCTAGTGGCTTAACCTCTCATTGACCAGGGTATATTTGACCAGGGTTTGTCTGCGTGAATTTTCATGACCAAATCGCAAAGCAAATTATTCGATAACTGCATTAAATAAATGTAAATTTTTTTTATTAATTATTTTTTTAAAAGCTCCCCTCTAAATACCAGAATGTGTGTTTTATGATCTCCACATGTCACTATATGTTTACAATTTACTGCTGAAAGCCAAAAATCTCTCTTTGTGTTGTTCTCTAAAAGTGATGTTTCCAGAGCAGATCACTGAAGAGACGCCGTCTGTTTATAGTTTAGAGCCCAGATTTGGGGAAAAACGGGTCGACTTTCAGTAGAAAAACAAAGTTCAGCTTCTTTTATTATAAGGGTTTAAAATGACGTCACCGTCTATTAGACTGGAGAGAAGAGCTACAGCCTCACACGACGCCCAGCTTCTGAATGGAGCTTATGGAGTATGAACGTTATGAAGAACATGACCGAGCGCGGTTTGGAACCACCGGTGGTCCCGAGGAGATGAAGAGGTTAAGCATTAAATAGTGGAGAAATTAGGAAAACCTGTAATTCCCATTTAAAAAGACTCCCTGAGGATTTAATCATGAGCATTCGGACCAAACTGTCTCTGAAATGATGTACTCTCTGTCAGGTGTCCAGGCTTCTTTAATGCCTGCTGTAAATCAGTTGTGGATAATGTTGTAGTTCGTGTGTGTGTAAGGTGTGTGTGTTGGTCGTGTGCAGGCGTGTGCCCCGCTGTATCAGTGGAGCACGTATGGATATAAGGAACGCGAGCCTGTCGGGACCTGCTTCCTGAAGAAGGGATCGACGGTGGTGGAGTACTCGCCCTGCCGCTCAGGTAAAGATCATAACTGGAGGGGAAGGGCGTGTCTGTCCGTTTATGACTGTAGAAGGGAACAGGATGCAGGCATAACCTACAGTACTGGGCAAAAGTCAGAGACTGTTCTTCGTTAATCAGTCAAAGCACCCAAGTTATTAATTTTCAGCTTCATAAAATCACACAGAGGCCTCAACTTCACCTTCATTCCAGCTTCCGTTCTTCTCAGGAGCCTCACGTTCAGCTCCTCAGAGAACCTGCAGACATGCCTCCAAAGCTCAGTCTGAGAAGCTGGTTGATTTTCTGAACTAATCAAACCCATTCAGTGGTGAGGTCTGGACTCTGGGGTGGTCAGTCCATCGTCCAGCTTCTTTGTTTGATGTGTCCGTCTCCTTTTCTCAATGAGGTTCTTCTTGATCAGCTACACGTCCTTTCAGACCCACAGCGCTGAGTGGTCTTCTCACAGTGGAAGGATGGACAGAAACTCCTGTGGATGTTTTCAGATCTGAAGCAGCTTGATCTTCTCCTCTCTCTCAGAGATCAAAGCTTTCAGTGCTGTTTATCTGATGGGGGCAGTTTTGGTGTCGACCAGCTCGTCCAGGTGGTTGTTAGGAGCCACATTTTCTTTGTAGCTTTCAATCAAGTTATTTATCTTATCTTTGACTTTCCCCTTCCCGGTCCAAGTGGATTATCTAACATCTAATCCCTCATAAACATCTCCTGGATAGTGAATAACGTGTACGGAATGGTTTATAGATAGAAGTTAAGTAAATGAAGGGTGGTATCTGACTTCCGCTCAGTACAGTATGTGAGTGTTGGTGACTCTGGGTCAGTGTGTGACTCAGTTCCTCTGTCTGAGCTCTATCAGCGTGTGTCTGACTAGGTGCTTTCCTTTGAGTTCCCAACGCTGTGCGGTGTTCTGCATGTCTGTGCACGTGGGTGTGAGTGTGTGTACATTTATGTGTGTGTGTGTGTTTCTGCAGGTTCACCCACGCCTGAAGGTCAGGGCTTTTGCCAGGCAGGATTCAGTGCTGACATTATAAAGGTAGGAGCTCAAGCTCTGCAAACACGATGTAAGCAAAGTCTGACCTGCACGCAGTATCAGCTTCAGTAGTGTCAGTCTGCAGAGTTACGGAGAAGATCCAGTGAGCGTGAGAACAAGAGAACAAGTCTAGACAGAATAAGCATCTTCAGAAAATCTGGTCTGAGCAGAAGCATTAAAGCTGCAGTCGCAGTACAAAGGTGCAGGTCTTATCAGCTTGGAGTTGACTGACTGCACAGAAGATTAGTAGAAGAAGACATTACTTAGCAGCTAGCAAGCCAGCTCGCTAACCATCAGGGCTGGGATGTAACGGAAGTTCAGATTTATATTTTCCCAAAGCAGTGTTTGGAATTACATTTTGGAAAAGCGGTATTTGGAATTAAGTTTTTGGAAAAGGAGTATCCTGAATTACATTTTAGGCAAACAGGTTTTACTATTACATATGGGAAAAGCAGTATTCGGAATTCCATTTAGAAAAAAACAGGATCCGGTATTGCACTTTGGAAAAACAGTATTCAAAATTACATTTTGAAAAAAGCAGTATTCACAATTAGATTTTGGAAAAACAGTATTCCGAATTACATTTTGTAAAGAGCAGTGTTCGGAATTAGAATTTGGAAAGCAGTATTCCGTATTATATTTTGGAAAAAGCAGTATTCGGAATGACATTCTGGAAAGCAGTAGTCCGAATTACATTTTGTAAAAAGCTGTACTTGGAATTACATTTTGGAAAAACAGGATCTGGAATTACACTTTGCACAAACTGTTCAGAATTCCGTTTTGGAAAAACACTTTCTTTTACTTTTGTTTTGTAAAGGCAGTATTTGGAATTTGATTCTGGGAAAACAGTATATGGAATTACATTTCGTAATGTAATTTTTCGAAATGTAACGTGAACGGAATAGAAACTCTTAATTTTTGCATTCCGAACACATTCCTAACCTAACTGCTTTGTCAGTTCATGTCTGCTGTCATTCTTGTTCGGACGTTGATTTGTATCAAGACACTTCATGCAGGTGTCATGTAGCCTTATGAACACTGTCCTACTGTAAATGATCAGACAGTCGTGCAGTCTTTAAAATAGACTTCAGTGCCTGTTTATAAACGGTTTTCCCGTCAGTGGAGAGAGGAGAGAATAAGAGCTGGTAGGATATTGAGTTCAGATTGGAAGGAGGCCTCAGCTGTGGAGCTGTGGATCGTTGTCGAGAACATGCTGAAGTTCAGATGATCTTGTTTTCAGAACTCTTAAGCCAGATTGTTATTTATTCTGCTGAAAGGTTTTGTTGCTGTAGGATTTTACTGTACTGTGCTGCAGACCTTCCCAACTGTGTTTCCCAGAATTCCCACATCAGCGCCTAATTTACACACTCGTTGAAGAAATGATCAAACAAAGATTTCAAGACTAAAAAAACTTCAGAGTGCATTCAGATCTAAGGGGTAGTGGCTGAATGTGAACAGAGAGCTGTGAAGGTGCTGAACCAGCTACATTTCGGAAAACTAATGGAAATTAAATAAAATTGGAGGAAATTAAAAACGACTTTTTACTTTTACTTCACTTCTTACCATTTCTGTATGACACAAGTCGCCAGTGTAGTACTTTTAAACCCAGTGTTGCTTTGTTGTTCAGCTGATTTGCTCTTCTTTCCCTCTTAGAATAAACGGGTCGTGATTGGAGGACCTGGAAGTTTTTATTGGCAAGGTAAGATCACTTATTCTGGGATGTTCTGAGTCGTTCTGTTAGTCTGGGTTAGTCTGATTTATTTGGGATTAATCTGAATTAATCTGGGTCATTTGGGGTTACTCTGAATTACTCAAGGTTTTTCTTGGTTAGTCTGATTTATTCGGGATTAGTCTTGATTGGTCAGAGTTATTCTGGGTTAGTCCGGTTTACTTGGGCTAGTCTGAATTAGTCAGGGTTATTCTGGGTTAGTCTGAATTAGTCTGGGCTATTCTGGGTTAGACTGATTCATTTGGGGGTAGTCTGAATTAATCAGGGTTATTTGAGCTAAGTCTGGTTTTATTCAGTGTTGATCTGAATTAGTCCGGTTTATTCTGGGTTAGTTTGATTTTATTCTGGGTTATCCTAAATTAGATTTATTCTGGGCTAACCTGAATTAACGTGGGCTTTTTTGGGTTTAGCCAGAATTAGTTGGGGTTAATCTGATTTATTTAGGGCTAGTCTGAATTAGTCTGTGTTATTCTGAGTTAGATTTGTTGATGGTTAGTTTGAATAAATTGGGGTTATTCTGGGTTAGTCTGGTTTATTCTGCCTTTATTTGGGGTTCGTCTGATTAATCTCTGCTAATCTGTTTTAGTCCGACTCATTCTGACTTTAATTTAAATTTAAAATTAGAATTAAAATGAATTATTTTGTGCAGTGTAAAGGTGAAGGTCAGGGGTAAGTGGTGGAGCGGTAGAGTTTCTGTTGTGATTAAAGCGATAATTTGCCATAAGATTGAATTTACATAGATTTCCGTCATTAATCCAAGTTGACCAGCCGAGTCGTGTTTGGGGTCTGAAGTTTGCTTCTTTAGTTTTAGCCCTGAAGCCATGAGACTGATCTAGCTGAGAATCCTGTACTCCACCAGTTGGCGTAAAGCGGACCGCATACCCAGATCATCCCTGGAAACGATGGACATCACTTGGCTCTAGCAGTACCAGCCATATCGATATCTGAATTATGTCCATGATTTTGTCAGTGTTTATGGATTACAGCGAGGCACAACAAGTCAGAAACCATGTAATCAAGTCTGTTAGAGACATTGAACACTTCCACACGGTGAGGATTTAAGCGTGTGGGGTTAAGAGGGGAATAAAGCTGAGAACGCTGAGTCTCTAATGATGCCAGGATGAGCTGAAAGTGTTATTTTCTCTGGTTCGTTCCACGATGGCCTCAGAGTTCTACTGTGGGAGCAACTGTACGAAAACGGAAGACATGCAAGACCATTGATAATCTCCCTCGATCTGGGGTCCACGCAAGATCTCATCCTGTGGGGTCAAAATGATCATGAGAACGGTGAGTAAAACTCCCAGAACTACACGGAGGGACCTGATGGATGACCTGCAGAGAGCTGGGACCAAAGGAACAAAGGCTACCATCAGTAACACACGACGCCGAGAGGGACTCAGATCCTGCAGGGCCAGGCGGGTCCCCCTGCTTAAGCCCGTACACGTCCAGGCCCGTCTGATGTTTGCCAGAGAGCATATGGATGATCCAGAAGAGGACTGGGAGAATATCATGTGGTCAGATGAAACCCAAATAGAACTTGAACGGGGCCATGTACCTCCTTCCATCAGCGACAGCATTGAAGATGGAACGTGGCTGGGTCTTCCAGCATGACAATGATCCCAAACACACCCCTCGGGCAACGAAGGAGTGGCTCCGAAAAAGCATTTCAAGGTCCTGGAGTGGCCTAGCCAGTCTCCAGACCTCAACCCCATAGAAAATTGGTGGAGGGAGTTGAAAGCCCCAAAACATCACCGCTCTAGAGGAGATCTGCAGGAGGAATGGACCAAAATACCAGCTACAGTGTGCAAACCTGGTGAAGACCTGCAGGAAACGTTTGACGTCTGTCATCAACAAAAGTTATGTTACAAAGTACTGAGTTGAACTTTTGTTATTGACCATAATTTACAAATAAATTCTTTAAAAATCCCTTAATGTGATTTCCTGGATTGTTTTCTCAGTTGGTCTCTCATAGTTGAAGTGAACCTATGATGAAAATTAGACCTCTCATCTTTCTAAGTAGGAGAACTTGCACAATCAGTGGCTGTCTAAATACTTTTTTGCCCCACTGTATATAAAATGTATTTTTGTATTGACCTGTGACTGTTAGGAGTGGGTGTGGTTGTTCAAGTATACAGACGTTTGAATTTATATTAGGCTGCTTCTCAAACGGCTCACTGCTCCCTATGTAGTGCACTTTGTAGGTCATGAAAAACACTTTCTACCCAAACCGCACATTTATGTCTTGTAGAAAGCCTTTTATATCCGGCCCAAACTGCATAGAAGCCATTTGTAGCTTTTAACGCACTGTTTGGATGTTGAAGCTGCTGTTTCATCACCTGCGCTGTGCACTGCGTAGGGAGGAGGGGTCAATTTGAGACCCAGCCTTAGCGCTAAAGCACTTTATGGACTATTTGAATAGGAAATGTAATATTTTGAATAACAGCGACCGCGTGTACGTTTGTTAAGCTAGTGTTACTGAGTCGTCCGCGCTTTGTGCCGCAACGTCAAGCTTCGTGTGCAAAAGTTTGGACCCCCCTGACGTTTTTGCAGATTTTTCTACTTGAAAAGAAGTGAACACCTGCAGAAGTCCCCTGCAGAGGACACACGTGCACCTTTTATTGCACAGTTACCGTTTATTTGCCTGGTTTAACATACTGGAAAAAAAAAGATAAACTGTGGCTTGTGCAAAAGTTATGGCACCCTTTGTTTTTCAGGTTTTGTTTTTTTCTAACGCGTCAAACTCAGCAAAAAAACAGCAACTGTGCAGTAAAAACCGCTAAGTGTGCAAAAAGCGTGTCCTCTGTAGAGGAGGTGTTAACAAAGCACGCAGTTTAGGAGTGTTTTAAAAACTGTCAGCAAAGAACTCGAAACGGGACGTTTGTACAGCTGGATTTCCATATGTGGGTCATATAGACTGAGAAGTGAGATGTTTTGAGACTTTTACCGCTTAAGCACAAACTGTTTTTAAAAATAAATAAATAAAAATAACCTGTGAGGAACGTCCTCGATATGGGTCCCATAAAGTATGTTACAATTATAATTAATAAAAATCAAACATATTTCTAATAAAATCTAAGCCTTTTGGAAGGAAGTACATCCTGTAATATTAAGAATATTGAATAATGAGGCTAAAAGTGTATTGTACTTCTTCGGTCTTTCCCTCAGTCTCCATCTCCAAATTCATGGCTTTCCCAAATAGCCTCCTGACTTCCCCTTCAGAAATGAACTCTTGCTTAGCACCAAAAATCTGAAGACGTTTCCCTCTGGAATTACACTCACCGGCCACTAAAATAACGTCTTAAAGTATTAAATTTAACTTTTTGCCACGTCACATTTCAGAACTACAGCATGTGACATTCTAGAGGCAGCGGTGTAGTTTTCTGTGTGGAGCAGCTGGAGCTAGTTTGCTTATTTATCTGTCTGTGTTGGATAATAATAGTTTCCCTTTCCGTAGCAGTCAGTGTGCGCCGGTCACTGTCTGTCTGACGATGTGCCATACGAGGGAAGTGGTTCTTCTTTTAGCAGAACGTCTCATGTTGGTCTTAAGCGTATTTCCTCTTTCCCTTCATCAGTGCGGCTTTGCCACCAGCTTTGTACGTAATCAGCCCTTCCCGTGCAAAACCTCTTCTATTTTTTTTGTACAGAAACATCAGCCTAGATGTTTGAGTCTCAGCAGCAGCCGTGCCATCGCCGCAGATCGGATACGGATCAGATTTCAGTACCACATATGAAAGCGTCTCAAATCGGAGTTGAAATTGTCAGATTCAGTGTGTTTATCTGTTCACACTGACACACAGACTTGGGCCACTTTTACCTGCGGATAATGTCCACTATATGTACTACAGTTACCTGCTCATCCAGTGTTTCATCTCAAATCAGGGGCATTAATATAGAGTTTGACCCGCTTTTAACTGTAGAATTCATTAAAATTGTATATTCACTGTAGGCCTAGTTGTTACAATCCTCAGGATAGCAAGAGCCAAGCTTTCCTGGGCCATCAAAGAGGCTAAGCGTGCCTACAAAGAAAATCCACAATCATTTTCAAAACACTGCTGACACACGGCGCATGTGGCCGGGCTTTCAGGCCGTCTCCAACTACAAGTGATGCCTCCCTTCCAGACGCGCTTAATAACTTCTACGCTCAGTTTCAGGCTCAGAACGGCACGATGGTGAGGAAAACCACACCCCCTCCAAGTGAACAGGTACTGTGTCTGTCCACTGCTGATGTGCGGAGAACTCTGCACAGAGTCAACCCACGAAAAGCACCAGGATCCGACAGCATACCAGGCAGAGTGCTCAGAGAATATGCCAAACAGCTGGCTGATGTTCTCACGGACATATTCAGCATCTCTCTGAGCACTGCAGTCGTTCCAACGTGCTTCAGGTTCACCGTCATCATCCCTGTGCCGAAGAAGTCTCCAGTGTCCTGCCTCAGTGACTACCATCCCATTGCACTCACTCCCATCATCATGAAGTGCTTTGAGAGGCTTGTCATGAGGCACATTAAAGACCAGCTTCCTCCTTCACTGGACCCACTGGATCTCCACCACACTCCACCTGGCTCTCACCCACCTGGACATTTGAGGACACTTAAATCAGAATCTGGTTCATAGACTTCAGTTCAGTGTTCAACACCATCATTCCTCAGCAGCTGATTGGAAAACTGAGCCTGCTGGGCCTGAACGCCTCCCTCTGTAACTGGATCCTGGATTTCCTGACTGAGAGACCTCAGTTAGTCAGGATGGGAAATAACATCTCCAGCACCACCACATTGAGCACCGGTGTCCCTCAGGGCTCCACTGCTGTTCACTCTGCTGACTCATGACTGCACTGCAAAGTCCAGCTCAAACCACATCATCAAGTTCGCTGATGACACGACTGTGGTGGGTCTGATCAGCAAGAACGACGAGTCAGCGAACAGAGAGGAGGTGCAGCGGCTAACGGACTGGTGCGGAGCCAACAAGCTGTCTCTGAATGTGGACCAAACTAAGGAGATGGTTGTTGACTTCCGAAGAGTGCGAGGTGACCACCCACCACTGAACATCACTGGCTCTGCTGTGGAAATCGTCAGGAGCACCAAGTTCCTCGGTGTCCGCATCACAGAGAACCTCACCTGGTTCCTCAACACCAGCTCCATAGCCAAGAGAGCCCAGCAGCACCTCTACTCTAGATGAGACTGAAGAAGGCTCATCTCCCCCCTCCCATCCTCACCATGTTCTACAGGGAGACTCTGGAGAGCATCCTGAGCAGCTGCATCATCGCCTGGTTTGGCCTCCAAGCGCAAGACCCTACAGCGTATGGTGAGGACAGCGGAGAAGGTCATTGGGGTCACCAGCCACCAGCATTGTGGACGACCCCGTCCATCCCTCACACGGACTTTACTCACCGCTGCAGTCTGGGAGAAGATCCCGGAGCATCCGTGCCACCACTGCCAGACTCTGTGACGGCTTTGTTCCTCAGGCAGTCGGGTCCTTAAACTCACGAGGAGTGTCGGTGCTGCACTGTCCTGTCTGTTTACTGTGTCTGTCTGTTTAATTTACCGTATTTATTGTTTCTGGTTTAATCTCTGCATCGTTCGCACTTTGTACTGTTTGTTCCTTGTTTCATCGTGATGTTCCTGGAGGAACGTGATTTCTCTCCACTGTGTACTTTTACATGGATGGAATGACAATAAAAGCCTCTTGACTCACAGTCCCCAGATCTCATCCCGACTGCACACCTATGGGAGATTTTCAGCCGTGTAAAAGTGAAAAAGTGTAATTTGAGAAATTTGAGAGTTAAAGTATAAAAACATTTGAATATTCTGTGCCACTTTCAGGAAACTGAAGTGCGCCCTGTTCATTTCCGTGGTTTTCTAGCTGGGTTTAAGGTTTGCTCTGGTAGAACGGGATTTTAAACGTGTTGATGAAGTAGAATCTGATGCATCGTCACTGCTTCACTAGTAATAGTTCACCAAAACGACAATGACGATGGTTTATAAAATGTTGCTCTGCTCTGCTGCACCTCTGGTCACCGAAGCTTTCAAACGTCCTTAGTAACCCGTTCAGGGTTGCCAGATTGGTCAGGATCCCCTGATTTTATGCTGCTTGCTTTGAAAACAATTGCTTGTTTCATAATCATAAGTGCGTACAGTAAGTATAATTATAAATAGTAAGTATAAATAAGTAAAATAAGGGAACATTATTTATGCAGCCTTACAAAAGAATGAGATAATAATAATAATAAATAAATAAATAAATAATAATAAAAAAAATAATAATAACAAGAAATCTGGTTTTATTTAATTTTATTTATTTATTTAAAAGTCCATAGACGCGGCCCTAGTAACGACCTGTTTTCCCATCAGGCCAGCTGATATCGGACGACATTTCAGAGGTCATCAACAGATTCAATCAGAAGTTCATCACACCTTACAGCAACCAGATGGCCACCAAGACAGCCAGCGCCCAGTATGATGACAGCTATTTGGGTAAGCCTCCCTGTCCGAGTGCTCCTCTACCATTACAGTGAGCATGTGGTCATTATTCTGAAAGCTCTCGTCTCTCGTTCAGCAAGGTTGAAGGTCAGCATTTCGGAGCGCACTGTTAAATGTTCGTGACCTTGTTCATGAACCACTTGGCTTGAGCAAATCTGTTTTGGGTTCACCGTAATTTAAAGATATGTTCTGCCCAGCTTACAGCCAACGTGGACGACCTGGATAGCAGCGTCTATTAAAAGGGTTTAAAAGGGTTTAAAAGGGTTTAAAAGTGGTTTTAAGTAGGGAAAAAGACCACCTGCCACATTTCAGTCCACTTGAGATCCACCCCAGGGCTCCACGATGCCAGCAAAATGAGTTTGACGTGGCTCACAGCTTCATTAGGCGTGAAAACGAACATGCAGATTGTTTTATCAGTGACGTGTATGACTGGACGAATGCTACTATATTTACAGGGCATGAAGAAAACTAGCCTACTGGCCCATCGCACACGTCACGTGAAGCCCAGCTAACCTCAACAACGTACTCACATACTCAATCTCACTGTCTAATTCATTCACTGACGCCTGTTGCCGTTTCTGTGGTCTCACGGCAGTGAGGGGGGTTAGAAAGATTTGCTGCATAGCGTCAGACCAAAAACGGCCAATACCGAGCTCAGCTGTGTATTTGCAGTGAACTGTATAGTATTTTAGGCCAATACAACTCCATTAAATTAAAGACAGGAGTGTTGATTGATTCGCCGTAATGGACACTAAGCAGAACAACCAGCAGTTAAACGGCCCCCTCTTACACAGTCAGAGAAGTCTCCTGAATGGAGCCTTAGATCGATTGCGTTGATGATTGATCATGATTGCAGTGACATTCCGGCTCTTATCGGCGAGACCGGCCAGGTCTTTTGGCAGGTTAAAGGACTCTTCGCTGAGAGAAAACAGACTTGCTGGCCAAACTAATAAGAACTGGTGGTACAAACGCAAACTTGGTGTTAATTTGATACAGACCCAGTTCTAAACCATTTGGGACCGTGTGTAAAATGCCAGTAAAACAGAAAGCAGTGATGAGTAAATTATGACCTGTATTTAAAAAATACAACGATTAAGGTTTTACCTTTTTATAAAATTGAATGCTTTGTTTGTGAACACTCCTTTCAAATTTGACAGTCCAAAAAAAGTGTTAACCCTGTGTTACATCATCTTTCCTTTTAACCTCTTAAACTCCTCGGGACCAAAACGCTCTTCGTGATATTCTTCATAACTTTCATATTTCATAAGCTGCATTCAGAAGGCGTGTGTGTGTGTGTGTGTGTGTGTGTGTGTGTGTGTGTGTGTATGTATGTATGTATGTGTGTGTGTGTATATATATATATATATATATATATATATATATATATATATATATATATATATATATATAATGTATGTATGTGTACATACGTATGTTTGTTAAAACAGGCGTACATTAGTTCTCCATTTCACACATCACTTTTGGACCAGCCCTAAATCCTTTAATTATAGACGATTGTGTAAAAAGCAGAGCGCTCCCTCCTCTCCAGACTCCACTGAGTCAGAGCCTTCAGGATTAGCTTCTCAGACAAATGTCAGGCAGATTCTGTAACTAAACAGGTTCAGGAACTGCTTAAAACACTGAATTGGTGAACAGTTCAGAAGGACTGAATCATTTCAGTGAAGTGAATCAAATAATTGACTCTTTGGAAAGAACTGTAGCTGTGTTGTGATCATGGCCTTGTGTTTTGCAGGCTACTCTGTGACGGTTGGTGACTTTAATGAGGACGGTGTGGATGGTAAGAATTCCTGTAGCATCTTCAAAACCTCTGACGTAGTAATCAAAGCTGTGGCCTTCCATGTTTTTAAAGACCAGACCGGCTGCGTAAAGGGCTCCTGTCCTGCATTGCATTTTACATGTTTTATGTCTGAGGCTT
Organism: Pygocentrus nattereri; assembly: GCF_015220715.1. NCBI lineage: Eukaryota > Metazoa > Chordata > Actinopteri > Characiformes > Serrasalmidae > Pygocentrus > Pygocentrus nattereri. Next base: position 5,877,508 of record NC_051216.1, on the reverse strand, counting down.
AAACCCCTCATCTATTATAGGTACAGAGTCATGAGTCCTTGTTCCATTTTCCAACCTCTCTTTATCCCTTCGAATGAAACAGGCTGTTTTTGTTGCTGTGGGTGTATGTAAAAGAGCTCTGTTCTGATTGGCTGCCCTATAAGGCCCTGTAAACACTGCTTACAGCTTCACTGTGAGTGGACAAGCCTAAACTGCCATAGAGGCTGAATAGGTTGATATAAGTGTAAATATTTTGGCTGTTGTGACATCACAAAAATCATTCAAAACAGACTGTTTTTTTTTAAAGTGTAGCTTCCATATATGGACTGTAGTTAAGTTAAAACATAAAGAAATATCTTTGAAAATTAAGTTTTCCTCATTTATTTATTTTTTTAAATAACAGTTTGATGATGTGTATAAATAGTGCTATAATTTGGGAACATGCCTTTTATTTATATATAAGCTGTTTTGAATTCATTGCGTTTGTGATGTCACAAAAACCTATCCGCCTTTTCATCCTACAGCATTTTAGCCCCACCCACTCACACAGAAGTTATTAGGAGTGTTTCCGCCTGCATTGCTTTTTGAATGAGGCATAATACAGGACAGCCAATCAGAACAAAGCTCATTTACATATATTAGTCTTAAATGCACAGTAGCAAAAACATGTTTTCATTCTAACGGATAAAGAGAGGCTGGAAAATGGTCGTGTAAAAATGAATTATGACTCTTTTTGTTGTACAAACCCATAAAACTATTACAGTAGGACATCAGGGGAAAATTAGATGCTAGAAAATTTGAATATAGCAGGTTAAAATGGTAGAAATAGTGGTTAAACAGGTTTTGACCAGGCAAACAACCCTGTAATTCAGAGTAATGTAAGTTCATGCTTTTTCTGCTCTGTTGTGTTTTTTCACTTATTTTTTAATTATATTGATATGAATTGCACTCATAAAACCACACAAATGTCTTAAGTGGATCCCAGGGCTGAAAAATGTAGGATATAAGCCCTTTAATGCACATCACTCAGCTCAGTAGCACGGTAGAGATTAATACTACTAATAAAAATCTAAATAATAATGTTATTATGTGTTACTGCAGATAAGCAGATGCCCAAAATGACCAGAAGTTTCCTTATTATTGACCAGCATGAATTTCATTAATGGTCTATCAGCAGGTGGGTTAGTGTAGTGGTTAACACCTCTGCCTTCTACGCTGTAGACTGGGGTTCAATCCCCACCTGGGTAAACACCCTACACTATACCAATAAGGGTCCTTGGGCAAGACTCCTAACACCACCTTCACCTCCCTGTGTAAAAATGATCAGACTGTAAGTTGCTCTGGATAAGAGCGTCAGCCGAATGCCGTAGATGTAAATGAACCAGGACATTAGCAGTGAATCAGAGGCAGCGTTCCTCATTAGACCCTCCATAGAGTCTCACTCTTTTTCTGCCCTCCCTGTTGTCTTTAGATTACGCCACTGGAGTTCCCAGAGGGGAGAAGGCTCTGGGTTATGTGAGTACATTGATTTTCTAACAGAATATATATACCTGCTAGATCTTTCTGTGGAACAGCAGACGCGGCCCGCCTCTTATCTCCTCTTGATGTGTTTTGTCAGGTGAACATTTTTAATGGAAGAAACATGGAGTCCATGGTGAACTTCACCGGCCAGCAGGTGAGCGGGCGGAACGCCTTGCCTTAGCGCACATCCCTGGTTCCACAGTTCATCTGGTCGTGTTTTGTGTCTTGCTGAGCGGAGCGACTGAAAGGTTTTTGATCATGTGAAATGTAAAAGATTTTTCAAAATGAATAGACGGATAATAATTATTCTCATATGAGTGTAATTTGGTGGATGAACTGTTCGGCTGTGTGTCCGTGTCAGTGAGTGGTCTCGAGGCATGGGGTTGAGGAGGCCCTCTGTCAATGGCCTTGAGGTGTCGGCTGATGGGACCTACACAGCTGAGGTCTGTTTATAACATGAGAGAATAAAAAATGATCACTGGGAAAGGGAAAGAGTACATATGTAGCAGAAATAAATGAAAAACATAGAAATCCGGATGTAATAGATGAAGAAAATCAAGCTTGACGGCTTGGGCCTTGGGAAGGAATGGGAGTATAAGGACGGGTCAACACCTGGCTCCTCCTAGCTCTTCTCATAGATTTCAAAATAGAGCATAACGCGTGGATTTTTGTGGGTTTGTTCGGGCCAGCCCAAGATTAATGCTTGATGCTGGAAAGCTTTAGTGAATTGTGCCGTTTTTTGCCAATCCTGGTGTTTTGAGTTTTTAGGTTTGTGTCGAGAGCAAAGCTGCAGAGATATTTTACCACAACATGACCATAGAGTATCTTTACAGCCCTGAAACCACTGAGGTCGCCACACCTATAGACACAGATATCCGTAGATGTCCATGCAGCGCGGTTTTCCGGTGTTACACAGTGTGGTACGGTTACGGACCTGCGCTTAACTTAGTTACCCTTCTTGCGGAGGTACCACATGTACCAGGACATATGTGTTGAGCTAGATGTAGTCCAGACAACTGAGTGGTCAAACACAATCTTCAGAGAATCGTCACAGGTCGCCGCTTGAGTCAGACGACTGCCATCCAGAAAAGAGAGGCTCGGTTTTCTGAACAAGACCGGACAAGCCTAGTTCTGCCGGCTGCACAGCATTTATCACACAAATATCAGTGGCATTTCAGCAGTGGGGACACTGTCATTCCTGTAGTGTCCAAGAGATTATTTCAATTTTCCTTCTTATTCAAACTCCCCTGTTATTGTATCTGTGAACCTTTTTTAACGCATGTAGACCTTTTCCCATATGAATTCCAGCTTTACTTCTACATTATCACTTCATAATTAAGCAGTAGAGCCCGAATGGGAGTGTTATCTTTAAATAACATCCCGGCTGTGATCTGGTGGTCGTAGATCATCACAGCCGTGATGTTATAGTGATAACTCCCTCCTCAAGTGTCTCTACTGCTTCAATACAGCAGTTAAATAAATACAGTAAGAAATGAATAAACTGGCCGTGAACGCGGCTTTAATATGTTTTAATGTTCAGTTCCTTCCTCCTAATTATAGCTCCTTAACGAGCAGCTTGATGCTACGTCAGAGTAACGAGCTCCGCCCACTCGCTGCTCAGTCTGCTGTAAGCCCCGCCTTTTGAAGTTCAGGCTGAGCCATAAAACTGAGCCAATATCAGGTTCAGCTCAGTTTGGTCAGTTTCTCCAGATCAGTATTGATGTTGTTTTGTTCCAGCCGGTCTGTAAAGCCTCTTACAGCCCGTTTAGTCTGGCGAATGGTGTTGGGTTCATTTCTGGCTGATTCCAGGTTGTTCAGCTGTTCTTCTGTCACAGCTGCCGACTGAAAAGCTGCTCAGTGGAGACGACAGTTTGGGAATTTAGTGTCGTCTCGACTTCAGAGTCGGACCAAATCGGCTGTCGGTCAGATGTGACCTTAACAGTGTCCATTTTCTGTTTGTGGCAAAGTAAGAAGTAAAAACGTTCAAATGGGTTGAGCGCCTAAACTATGACTCCTCACATAAAACCATATGTGTTTAAATGTGAATCAGAGCTTGGCCTTGGGTGGAGTGTGTTGCACTTTTTTTTTGGGACAATATTTTGAGAAAATACTCTAAATGCTCCTGTTATACCTGCTCATTTTTAAAAGTTGTGGTGGAACAATGGTGCAGCTTTTAATGTTCACTCTATGGACTTCCATAAAGTTCTGTTAGCATCTCTGAAGTTATTAAGCCTTCTCTGAAGGCCTAGAAGGCCCTGAAGGTTCCTCACGGGATTATAGTGTGTCATACAGTATTAGAAATGACATTGTTCACGCATTTGTTACAAGCAGACTTGACTACTGTAACTCTCTTCTTACTGGACTTCCTAAGAAAATAATACATCCCTTACAACTCGTGCAAAACTCAGCAGCATCCCAACAAAACACTGAGAGATCAGATCAGTCCTGCTTTAAAAGAGCTGCACTGGCTGTCTGTATCACTCAGGATAGAGTTTAAGGTTCTGCTGCTAGTTTTTAAGGCTCTAAATTACCTTGAAACGCTGCTTACATCACAGAGCGTCTGTCTGTTTATGTTCCAGCACGTAATCTAAGATCTGCAGATAGTGGCCTTCTACACACGCCCTCTGTAAAACACAGAAAACGTGGAGAGACTCGTTCAGTTATTCTACTTCTAAACTGTGGAACTCAATTCCACCTTTTATTAGACAGTCAAGCTCAGTGCTCACTTTAAAGAAGCCTCTGAAAATGAATCTCTTTGACTCGGCATTTAACTAAAGTTTTTATCTGCTAATTTGATCTTTTTCATTTTCTTCTGATTCTAAATAAATACTAATGATTTCTGTATAACTGATTTGTGACCTGTCTGTAAAGCACTTTGAGCTTCCACCGGCATGAAGTGTGTGTGTGTATATATATATATATATATATATATATATATATATAAGTTGTTGTTGGTATAGTAGTAGTTGTTGTGGTGGTTGTGGTTGAAGTAGTAGTGGTGGTGGTGGTAGTAGGTGTTGTTGTTGTTGTTGTTGTTGGTAGTGGTGGTAGTAAGTGGTGTTGGTGGTAAGTGTTGATGTGGGTGGTGGTAGTAAGTGGTGGTGTTGTAGGTTGTAGTAGTTGGTTGTAGTGGTGGTGGTAGTAGTAGTAGGTGGTGGTAGTGGTGGTGGTGGTAGTAGTAGTAGTAGGTGGTGGTAGTAGTTGGTGGTGTTGGTGGTAGTAGTACTAGGTGGTGGTGGTGGTAGTAGTAGGTGGTGGTAAGTGTTGTTGGTGGTGGTAGTAGTAGTAGTAGGTGGTGGTGGTGGTGGTAGTAGTAGGTGGTGGTGGTGGTGGTGGTGGTGGTGGGTGGTGGTAGTAGTCTAAGTCAGTCTGGTAGAGTTCCACAGATTTTGAGGCAACACAGTGATGTAGCAGTTGGGTTGGTATAGGCTTCCATTACACGCTGCCTTTACCTCACCATCCAGCTCACAAACTATAGAGGCACATGACCATGTCTTGGCTGGTTGATGGCATCGATGTTAAGGGGAAAATCTCTAAATTTAATATTTTGTTGAAATGTTATTTTGATCTGGACTGCAGGCCCAGTCACGCGGTTTGAGTGAGTTAGCGCTGGCATGCTAATGTGAGCCAGAGCTGAGGGCCTGCCCAGGTTCCTTTACTATTTGTTTACAAGCCAGCAGTGCATGTCCTAAATCTGCTCACACATCTGGAAACTATTTACAGACATGTTTCTGGGAGGCAAACGAGAGCGCGAGAACGGGGAATAGACTCGGAGGGACGGGAGGGGAGCAGCACTGCTGAGTCAGGACGAGGAAAGGAGCCCAGAGCCCTGCTGTATGAGGGCTGCTGCGCTGCAGAGCTGATTCATTGTGGTGTGGGTGTCTATCTGGGATGAAACCCGTCATTCAGGCTGACCACAAGAACAGAGCCAGACCGAGAGAGACGGAGCCCGACTGACCGGGGTGTTTTTATCATTGCTGTGGTGCTACAACATTGCGTGTGGTGTTTGTTAACTCGGAGGAAAAATCCTATTTTTCTCTTTTGTTGATCAGTTCAGGCTCCGCCCACGAATGTATGAATGTAGCTACTGTTGGGTTGGACAAGAACACGTGTAAGAATCCTGTTCAACCTAATGAGGCTCAGTTTATATCACAGTACCTACATTTAGAGTCGGTTATTCTTTCAGCCTAATGAGAAACTGTAGAACAGACTCGGTTTATATCACAATACCTACATTTAGAGCCGGTTATTCATTCAGTCTAATGAGAAACTGTAGAACAGACTCGGTTTATATCACAATACCTACATTTAGAGTCGGTTATTCATTCAGTCTAATGAGAAACTGTAGAACGGACTCGGTTTATATCACAATACCTACATTTAGAGTCGGTTATTCATTCAGCCTAATGAGAAACTGTAGAACAGACTCGGTTTATATCACAACACCTACATTTAGAGTCGGTTATTCATTCAGTCTAATGAGAAACTGTAGAACGGACTCGGTTTATATCACAATACCTACATTTAGAGTCGGTTATTCATTCAGCCTAATGAGAAACTGTAGAACGGACTCGGTTTATATCACAATACCTACATTTAGAGTCGGTTATTCATTCAGCCTAATGAGAAACTGTAGAACGGACTCGGTTTATATCACAATACCTACATTTAGAGTCGGTTATTCATTCAGCCTAATGAGAAACTGTAGAACAGACTCGGTTTATATCACAATACCTACATTTAGAGCCGGTTATTCATTCAGCCTAATGAGAAACTGTAGAACGGACTCGGTTTATATCACAATACCTACATTTAGAGTCGGTTATTCATTCAGCCTAATGAGAAACTGTAGAACGGACTCGGTTTATATCACAATACCTACATTTAGAGCCGGTTATTCATTCAGTCTAATGAGAAACTGTAGAACGGACTCGGTTTATATCACAATACCTACATTTAGAGTCGGTTATTCATTCAGCCTAATGAGAAACTGTAGAACGGACTCGGTTTATATCACAATACCTACATTTAGAGCCGGTTATTCATTCAGTCTAATGAGAAACTGTAGAACAGACTCGGTTTATATCACAATACCTACATTTAGAGTCGGTTATTCATTCAGTCTAATGAGAAACTGTAGAACAGACTCGGTTTATATCACAATACCTACATTTAGAGTCGGTTATTCATTCAGCCTAATGAGAAACTGTAGAACGGACTCGGTTTATATCACAATACCTACATTTAGAGTCGGTTATTCATTCAGTCTAATGAGAAACTGTAGAACGGACTCGGTTTATATCACAATACCTACATTTAGAGTCGGTTATTATGTTGTGATGTGATGTGAAATATAAACTGTCCATTACCAGTAATACTTTAAAAGCAGCCCTTTGTCAGTAATGATCTGATTAGATCATATACTATAGTCTTTGCCTTGTAGCAGTTCCAATACTGCGCTTCATTATAGGTTTGACGTGTGGTATTCCATCTAATTAAACCAAATCGCTCATTTTCGGAGTCCAGAATGAGGTTAGGACTTCTCCACCCTCCAGATGATGAGGATAGTGTGACCAGTTCATACGGGATAAGAAATCTCAGTATAAATGACAGAGGGGTTTGGTGTGAAATGGTCCAGATATCTTTACAGTGGTGGTGATGGGAACCAGGCGTCGCCATGACTACAACACAGATATACACACTTTATTTACCATCCAGAACCACCAGAGAACCTACACGCGTCTTCTGAGTTTATATGGAATGTTAATGATGGGAAAATAGTGGAAAATCTGGGGAAAAAAATGTTCTTTGGGGACTATTTTGCCTCGGAACACCCTACATGTATCCCTCCACCATAAATAGATTAAAATACATTTTAAACCAAAACTTTATCACAAAACTACCGTAAAACAGCGTCTCAGTCATCAGGCCATGAATTCATAACCATTTCCTGTAGGAACTTTGTGAGGGAGCTTTTAGAGGGGGACGTCTGGTTCCTATGACCACCACTGTGAACGGTTCTGACTCAGTAAGTTTCTCTAGAACTGAGCGTTTCACACCAAACCGCTCTGAACGACTCTGTTGACATTTTAAACAAATTTAGAAAAATCCCCTTTAAAATAACTCCCTTTTCTATGCCCATTCACGCTTTATTAATAATTAGGTAGGACTTATATTTACTAAGCACTGATTGGCTGAGAGTCATATCTATCACTATTTTGCAGATGGTCAGTTCAAGTAATTAATTATTGTGATTTTTAGGCCAGATCTTCTGTTTCAGAGCTTCAGAACTTCCTTTTGTCATTCTACTCACATATGCAGTACATAAGGGGACAGAATACAGTCCCTCCTGAGCCACAGAGCAACAGATAAATAATTATTATACATATTACAAAATATAGATGGTGCGCAGCTTCACTGTTACACAACACAGTTCAAATAACAGTGTAATTACTGACATTATGAAATGGTAAGTGAACACAGCAGGGAGTGAATCTGAATTTATGAGCTGTTGTTTGTCCCTCTCAGATGGCTGCCTATTTCGGGAATGCAGTGGCAGCGACTGACATCAATAACGATGGGTGAGTAATGAGTAATGATTTCATTATTTCTCAGAAAGAGGAAGTTTAATTATTTCGCTTTAATTATGAGTACGTTGGGCTTCTGGCTCAGTTAATCAGGCAGGATGTGGTCACATGAGTTTCAGTATAAACATCTCGTCTCCGCTGATATGACGATGCTTTGGTAATCGACATCAGTGGACGTAGTTTAGTGTGGTCGAAAATGGACAGACTCCGGTTGTTTTAGTTAACAGTGCTGTACTGACTGGTTTGTCAGCTCTTGTGTTGTCAGTTTCCAGTTGACGGATGTTTTCAGCAGAATCTCACAGGATCTTATATAACGTAGATAATATGATCTAGTGGGCGGAGCTTCGTCCCACACGCTTTTTGTTGATTTTCTAAGTGAAGAATTGAAAGTGAAGGGGAAAGAGCTGACACATTCTCTACAGGTAACTACAGAAAACTGCAAATTTTACCTCACAATTACTGTTTTTTTAGCTGAATTATGCACATTTACTGTATAAAATGTGCCATAACTTTTGCACAGGCCACATTTTTTTTGTTAATAATGCACTATATTACCAAAAGTATTCAGTCACCCCTCCAAATCATTGAATTCAGGTGTTCCAATCACTTCCATGGCCACAGGTGTATAAAACTAAGCACCTAGGTCTGCACATCTGTACCTGGGTTTACATGGCCGAGCAGCTGCATCCAAGCCTTACATCGCACCAGAAGCACTGCCACTGGACTCTAGAGCAGTGGAGACGTGTTCTCTGGAGTGACCAATCACGCTTCTCCGTCTGGAAATCTGATGGACGAGTCTGGGTTTGGTGGTTGCCAGGAGACGGTACTTGTCTGACTGCACTGTGCCAAGTGTAAAGTTTGGTGGAGGGGGGATCATGGTGTGGGGTTGTTTGTCAGGAGTTGGGCTCGGCCCCTTAGTTCCAGTGAAAGGAACTCTTAAAGCTTCAGCACCAAGAGATTTTGGACAATTTCATGCTCCCAACTTTGTGGGAACAGTTTGGGGACGGCCCCTTCCTGTTCCAGCATGACTGCACACCAGTGCACAAAGCAGGTCCATAAAGACACGGATGAGCCAGTTTGGTGTGGAAGAACTTGACTGGCCTGCACAGAGTCCTGACCTCAACCCCATAGAACACCTTTGGGATGAATTAGAGTGGAGACTGTGAGCCAGGCCTTCTCGTCCAACATCAGTGTCTGACCTCACAAATGTGCTTCTGGAAGAACGGTCAGAAATTCCCATAAACACACTCCTAACCCTTGTGGAAAGCCTTCCCAGAAGAGTTGAAGCTGTTATAGCTGCAGAGGGTGGGCCGACATCACATTAAACCCTGTGGATTAAGAATGGGATCTCACTCAAGTTCATATGCGTGTGAAGCCAGACGAGTGAATACTTTTGGAAATATAGTGTGTGTTAAGCTCAGTGAATAAAGAGTAACTGTGTATTAAAATGTGCAGAAGTTTGACTCTGTAGAGGACGTGTTCACTTATTTACACTTAAATCAACAAAACATATAATTTGACCTCTTGAACTTTTGCATATGACTGTAAATTTTATTAAATTGTATTCATTACTTGCTATTCTCTAATCTAAAGATTAGATTTGGGTGCATTTTACGTATTTTTGTTAATTCTTTTAACCATAATTCTGGTTTTCCACTTCAGCCTGTGTTGGTAAAAGAGAAGAGCTGAAAAAATTTTTAAAATAAATTTTTTGCAAACGATCATTTTCCTCCTTGTATTAAACCACTGTGTTTATTACAGTATGAAATAAGTCATTTATAAATGTCAGTGTTTTCTCAATATCGTCTGATCTTATTGGTCAGGCGAGACATCGGTCAGCCCTCATGTACCTGAACTAATTCCGCTCCCGCGCTCTGCAGGTTTGTGGATCTGTTAGTCGGGGCTCCTCTCTTTATGGAGCGTGGTTCTGATGGTAAACTGCGCGAGGTTGGACAGGTGTATGTTTACCTGGGCAAAGGTGGGTTCTCCTTCAACCCCCCATCAAAGCTCACAGGATCAGAGATTTACGCTCGATTCGGCAGCGCCATCACCAGCCTGGGGGATCTGGACATGGACGGCTTTAATGGTACACATTCAACGCACTGACACGCGCTTCACTTCTCCATAGGAGCCAGAAACATCAGCATTTCAAAAACATATTAAAGAGGAATTTCACCAGGTATTCAGCATTTCTGCGTAATTCAGAGAGGTCTGGTGTCGGAACAGATTAATTGGTATGTTAAGTAGTTCAGATCATTGCTGTCCAATGAAATTTATGCTCCTGAGTGGCGCAACCGTCTAAGCATTGGCCCGGTCATCAGGAGGTCGTGTGTTCGATCCCTGGTGATGCTGCAGCCGTCTGCAGCCGGGAGTCCAAGAGCACAATTGGCCTCGCTCTCTCTGGGTGGGTAGGATGCCCCCCCATCACTCAGTCTGATGCTGGTCAGCGCAGGGTCTGTTGGATAACAGTGCTTTCCTCCGAGTGCGTCCGGCTGTCCCGTGACGTCCCGTGAGCGGCAGCTCGAAAAGAAGCGGCGGCTGGTTTCACAGGTCTCAGAGGAAGCCTGTGCTGCCTTCACCCTCCTAGCACTGGTAGTATCGTGTGATTGGGGGAGACTAAGTAGCGGGTGGAATTGAAAATGACTGAACTGGGAAGAAAATTGCTTTGAAAAAATGTACTTTTTTTTTTAACCCAGTTTTGGAGCATTTCGATTGGTCCAATCATCATTGAATTTACGCAGAATTTATAAGACAGCTGTTGAGCTCAAATAATGCAGAGAAGTTAAAAAAAATCACAAAAAATTGTGATACTTGTTTGGTTTTTGAGCAGTGATATTTTAAGGTTATGTTTTTATATGTTATACGTTAAGTTTAGCCCATATATATATATATATATATATATAAGGTGTTAAATATCTGGTTCCCGTTACCACCACTGTAAAAAAAAAAAAAAGACCGTTTTTACATCTGAACTACTTAAAAATGCAGAAATTTTGAAAAATCGATGGAATTCCAGTTTAAATTAAGTGTCTTTAAAAATCAGCAAAATATCTTGGCCAATTCACCCAGTTCTGCTATTTTGGTTGCTGTATTTATTTCAGGTTAGGACATGCTTAGCTGTGGTATTACGACTATTCTTGTTGTCGTTACAGATGCTATTATGAATACTACAACTAGTAATAATCTGGATATTATTTGTTGATATTCATATCACTTAAATCCCCAGTGTGTGTGTGTGTGTGTGTGTGTGTGTGTGTGTGTGTGTGTGTGTGTGTGTGTGTGTGTGTGTGTGACTATTCTTTCTCCTCTGTCTCAGATGTGGCCATCGCTGCCCCGTATGGAGGTTCTTCACGACAGGGTCTGGTCTACATCCATAATGGGCGTTCCTCAGGGCCCGATCCTCAGCCCTCTCAGGTTCTGGAGGGAAAGTGGGCATCGGCCTCGATGCCTCCCAGCTTTGGATACTCCATGCACGGAGCCACAGATATAGATCAGAACGGATACCCTGGTACGATCCACAGCTGAATGGGGTTTTTCAAGCTGGGCTTGTTCTCTCACAAGTTAAATAAATTTTCTTATTAATTTCACCTTTTAGTTGATAGTTTGGTGACTTAAATGTGGATGTTCACTCTCCTGTTAATACAGAGCGTATGTTCATATATGATGTGATATCGTTTTAAACGACTTGTGTAGGGGCTTAATTTGTGTTGCTAACACCCATCAGGTTGGCTGCTTTAAGTTGGACTAGTTTGACGTAGGAGACGTTCCTTTTTCTGTCTCTTTCTCCCATCCCCTGTTATTTCTCCCCCTCCTTCTCTGTACAGATCTGGTGGTCGGTGTGTTCGGAGCTGACAAAGCTGTTCTGTACAGGTACGCTCCCACTTTGAAGCCGCATGTGTCCGTTTATGATCGAGGCCCGAAAAGCCGCCAAATGTGTTTCTTATTTAATCCCACAGCGTTTAATTGGGTTTTCTGTGCAATTAGTGAATTTTGCTATAGCAGTTGTTGTTGCTTGTCTTATAAAACGCGGCCAGAAACTGAAGAAAACCCTTTCAGACGTTCCTGCCTGCAGACGCACCTCGGCCCGAGCGCGGTCTGTGTTCTTTAGCTGTGGCTCTGTCTGGCTGAGCGTTTGTTGGTACAGTAGGCGGGGTTTATTAGGGAGTTGACCACACAGTGTGGTGACGACTGGAGTGAATGTTTGACCACTTACTGAGCAATCGTTTACTGAACTGTCCAGCTGTTTAAGACTTAATTATAACCAAACAGAACCTAATTAAAGTGCAACTGAAAGGCAGTGATAAGTGCTACTGCTGTTATTGTTGTTATTATTATTATTATTATTATTATTATTAATGTGATTCTTGTTGTTTTTTTGTTGTTTTCATTACCATTGTTAAAGAAATTGCCATATACAGTTCTGCTGTGAAAGTTTTAGGCATGTAAGCAAGTTTTTAAACAGTTGACCTGAGCAGTGAGTTTATCACAATATACATCAGAATAAAGTCGTATTCATAATTATATAAATAAACATAAAAACAATAAAAACTAACAATTTCCTGGGTCCATATTATCATTATTAATTAATATTCTATAAATTGCGTTTCTTCAAATATTAACACTAAGCAAATAAACACAAACTACACTA